>NC_091167.1:19008848-19031348 GCF_040958095.1 Procambarus clarkii
ATCCTGGACGTAAGTTCGAGCCCTCATCACGGCCCTTGTGGATTTATTGCTTAAATCTATATTTTCTTGAGTGCAGGACGGGAGAGATACATAATAATTTACATGTGGAACATATTAGAGGGGCTGGTCCCAAACCTGCACACAGAAATAACATCACATGAGACCAGAAGACATGGCAGGATGTGCAGAATACCCCTGTTAAAGAGCAGAGGTGCAACAGGTACTCTGAGAGAGAACTCTATCAACATCAGAGGTCCGAGACTGTTCAACACGCTTCCACTACACATAAGGGGCATAACTGGCCGACCCCTCACAGTGTTCAAGAGAGAACTATCAACATCAGAGGCCCGAGACTGTTCAACACGCTTCCACTACACATAAGGGACATAACTGGCCGACCCCTCACAGTGTTCAAGAGAGGACTATCAACATCAGAGGCCCGAGACTGTTCAACACGCTTCCACTACACATAAGGGACATAACTGGCCGACCCCTCACAGTGTTCAAGAGAGAACTATCAACATCAGAGGCCCGAGACTGTTCAACACGCTTCCACTACACATAAGGGGCATAACTGGCCGACCCCTCACAGTGTTCAAGAGAGAACTATCAACATCAGAGGCCCGAGACTGTTCAACACGCTTCCACTACACATAAGGGACATAACTGGCCGACCCCTCACAGTGTTCAAGAGAGAACTATCAACATCAGAGGCCCGAGACTGTTCAACACGCTTCCACTACACATAAGGGACATAACTGGCCGACCCCTCACAGTGTTCAAGAGAGAACTTGATAAGCACCTCCAAAGGATACCTGATCAACCAGGCTGTGACTCACACGTCAGGCTGCGAGCAGCCGCGTCCAACAGCCTGGTTGACCAGTCCAGCAACCAGGAGGCTTGATCGACGACCGGGCCGCGGGGACATTGATCCCCGAAATCCAGACAAGGTTACAGGAAGGTTGGCTGACGGAACACAGCAGCTGGTGCTTGGCGCCTGCTCCCGCCTGCCCCAAACTCTCTTATTAAAAAAAACAGTGAATCATTTCGTTATTCGATAGTATATTCCTCGCGGTCTTGTGTCTTGATTTGCATATTGGTCAGCTGTGGTGAGTTGCAGGAAGGTGGGGGGGGGGGAGGGGCAAGAGTACGCTGGAGAGCAAGAGAGAGTCGGGAACCATTGCATATAATGACTGAAAAGCGGGGCCCAGGAGCTGCCACTCACCCCCAAAAGCACGCGCGCACACACACACACACACACACACACACACACACACACACACACACACACACACACACACACACACACACACACACACACACACACACACACACACACACACACGTGGTTCAGGAATCTGTACACCAGTTGATTGACAGTTGAGAGGCGGGACCAAAGAGCCAAAGCTCAACCCCCCGCAAGCACAAATAGGTGAGTACAAATATACAAATAGGTGAGTACACACACACACACACACACACACACACACACACGGTATGCTACTAGACTAGTCCCAGAACTAAGAGGCATGAGTTATGAGGAAAAGCTGCGGGAAATGCACCTTACGACACTGGAAGACAGAAGAGTAAGGGGGGACATGATCACAACCTACAAAATCCTCAGGGGAATCGACCGGGTAAACAAGGATTCAACACTGGTGAGACGCGAACAAGGGGACACAGGTGGAAGCTGAGTACCCAAATGAGCCACAGGGACGTTAGAAAGAACTTTTTCAGTGTCAGAGTAGTTAGTAAATGGAATGCATTAGGCAGTGATGTGGTGGAGGCTGACTCCATACACAGTTTCAAATGTAGATATGATAGAGCCCAATAGGCTCAGGAATCTGTACACCAGTTGATTGACGGTTGAGAGGCGGGACCAAAGAGCCAGAGCTCAACCCCCGCAAGCACAATTAGGTGAGTACAATTAGGTGAGTACACACACATATACACTTTAAAACAGAACCAGGCCTATTCTATATATTCATTATGTAGGTAAAGGATAAAAAACACTTACCAGTGCCAAGTATGTCCGCTACGGGATCACCATAGCCCGTGCTACTTGCAACTTTTTGTTCCCAGTAGCTAAATCTAAAACAACAACAACAACAACAACAAGGTTGAACATGGGAACAGATTCACGGAGAATGAAAAGGAAATGTGTGAAACATTTGCCGAAGATTTCCAAAGATTGTGTAAAATGAAATCTTCAGAGGCCAGATTCACGAAAGCAGTTACGCAAGCACTTACGAACGTGTACATCTTTCCTCAATCTTTGACGGCTTTGGTTACATTTATTAAACAGTTTACAAGCATGAAAACTTGCCAAGTCAACTGTTGTTATTGTTATAAACAGCCTCCTGGTGCTTCGGAGCTCATTAACTGTTTAATAATTGTAAACAAAGCCGCCAAAGATTAAGAAAAGATTAACAGGTTCGTAAGTGCTTGCCTAAGTGCTTTCGTGAATCTGGCCCCTGAGACCCAGACTCAATAAGACTTCCAGAGAACAACATAGAGCACATAGAGGTGTCTAGAGACCAAGTGGGATAAAATGCTCAAGAAACTAAGAACAAAGCAGTTGGCCCAGATGGCGTTATTCCTTGAGGTTACCTTGAGGTGTTTTCGGGGCTTAGCGTCCCCGCGGCCCGGTCGTCGACCAGGCCTCCACACATACACTCACCTTGGGTTCTGAGAGCATGCGCACACAAGCTCAGCATTCCATTTCAATTTTCAGTCATCCAGTCATGTGTACAGGAGTCTTGGCAGTCATGTGTACAGGAGTCTTGGCAGATATAAGGACAAAAGTTGCTTATATGTTACTTATAAAAAACGTAGATCGAATCTACAAAAGTGGGAGGAGGGAAGACCCACTTAATTACAGACCTGTATCGTTAACAACTGTAGTAGTCAAAATATTGGAAAACATTATTTAAACCAAATGGGTAGAATACCTCGGGAGAAATTATATATTAACAGACAGTATAGTTTTCGATCTGGAAGATCCTGTGTTACGAAGCTACTGAGTTTCTATGATGGCTCCCACAGTGATTTAACAGGAAAAAGATGGTTGGGGTGACTGTATTAAACCTGGACTTAATAAAGCCTTTCGACAGAGACCTACATAAGAAGTTAGCCTGGAAACTAATAGGAAAGAGATGGTTGGGGTGACTGTATTAAACCTGGACTTAATAAAGCCTTTCGACAGAGACCTACATAAGAAGTTAGCCTGGAAACTAATAGGAAAGAGATGGTTGGGGTGACTGTATTAAACCTGGACTTAATAAAGCCTTTCGACAGAGACCTACATAAGAAGTTAGCCTGGAAACTAATAGGAAAGAGATGGTTGGGGTGACTGTATTAAACCTGGACTTAATAAAGCCTTTCGACAGAGACCCACACAGGAAGTTAGCCTGGAAACTGGAAGCATACTGGAGGGATAACAAAGAGATTTCTGACGTGGATGAAAATTTTTCTGACAGAAAACTCTGGGCAGTAATCAGCGGCCTTGTATCAGATTGGAGAAATGTCACAAGTGGAGTACCACCGGGGAGCCGGTCGGCCGAGCGGACAGCACACTGGACTTGTGATCCTGTGGACCTGGGTTCGATCCCAGGCGCCGGCGAGAAAGAATGGGCAGAGTTTCTTTCACCCTATGGCCCCTGTTACCTAGCAGTAAAAGAGGTACTTGGGTGTTAGTCAGCTGTCACGGGCTGCTTCCTGGGGGTGGAGACCTGGTCGAGGACCGGGCCGCGGGACACTAAAAGCCCCGAAATCATCTCAAGATAACCTCAAGGTAACCACCACAGGGTTCTTGCACCAGTGATGTTCATTGTCTACATAAACGATCTACCAGATGAAGTCCAGAATTATATGAACATGTTCGCTGATGACGCTAAGATACTGGGGAAGACAGGAGACGCAGACGATTGTAATACCCTTCAAGAAGACCTGGACAAAATAAGTATATGGAGCAGTACCTGGCTAATGAATTTAAATGTGAATAAATGCAATGTTATGGAATGTGGAACAGGAGAAAATACGCCACACACACAACTTTTATCTTCACCTGAGGACCACATGAAGAACATTGTGAAGGAAACATATCTTGAGGTTATCTTGAGATGATTTCGGGGCTTTTAGTGTCCCCGCGGCCCGGTCCTCGACCAGGCCTCCACCCCCAGGAAGCAGCCCGTGACAGCTGACTAACACCCAGGTACCTATTTTACTGCTAGGTAACAGGGGCATAGGGTGAAAGAAACTCTGCCCATTGTTTCTCGCCGGCGCCTGGGATCGAACCCAGGACCACAGGATCACAAGTCCAGCGTGCTGTCCGCTCGGCCGACCGGCTCCCAACATATGCTACGCTTCCCACTTTCAGAATGACTTTTCAACACTGTACATGGATGGTGTAATGCTACACGAATTGTTCACGACCTTTGTGAGACCAAAGCTGGAATATGCAGCGGTTGTATCGTGTCAATACAACACTAAGAAGCATATCAATAAACTGGAAAAGGTTGAAAAATATTCAACAAAATGGCTTCCGGAACTGAAAGACAAGAGCTACAAGGAGAGGTTAGAGAAAATAAAGATGCAAAAGCTAGATAGAAGAAAAATAGGAGATATGATCACTACATACAAAATAGCAACAGGAATCGACAAAATTGATGAAGAAGGATTCTTGAGATCTGAAACTAAGAACAAGAGGTCATGGATTTAAGTTCACTAAACAACTCTGCCAAATAAATATTACAAAATTCACTTTCGCAAACAGAGTGGTAGACGGTTGGAACAAGTTAGGGGAGAAGGTGGTGGAGGCCAAGACCGTCAGTAGTTTCAAAGCGTTATATGACAAAGAGTGCTGGGAAGACGGGACACCACGAGCGTAGCTCTCATCCTGTAACTACACTTAGGTAATTACACTTAGGTATCCACACACACACATTACGCAGACACAACACATCTCTCCAAATTTTCCATTAATCTAATCACAATATTAATTAATAATGTCACAAACATCCAAACAGATAGATAATCACAGGCGAGAGATAACGTACTAATCTAATAAGAAGCTTTGACTAATGTTTATCGTCTCCCAGAGTACAGATATTACACACAGCTGCCAGAGCCACGATGATGGGCCGCTGGAGGCCAAAACCCTCAATAGTTTTAACGTACCACACGACAAAGAGTGCTGGGAAGACGGGACACCACGAGATAATCCTGTAACATCTCATCCTGTAACTACACTGAGATAATTACAATGTAATTACAAATATAATGGGCAATAAACAGATTGAACGAGCTAGACGGGATAGTTGCTAACGTTTACAAATTAAAAAAGTAATATGACGGAAGCAAACTTGGATCAGGAGTCATTGCAATAGACCAAATGAAGGTTTAAGGTTTAGTGTTGGACTTAGACTCAGAGGCCCAGTGGTTCCCAATCTCTTTATGGCTTTATTTTCTTATATTCAAAAGATCCCCAAGGGTGTGAGACCCGCTGGTTGGGAACCAATCTTGAAGCCTATTTAGACCTACCAACCCCCCCTAGAAGGGTATTTAGGCCTATGAACCTTCGGAGGGTTGTAAATGTCTATCAACCTGAAGGGATACTAAGGCACCTATCAACCTCTCTAGGGCTATAAATGTCTATCAACCTCTGGAGGGATATTAAAGGCCACCAAAACCCCTTATACTGACCAATAAACAAGTATACTTTATCTCTGATACTAAACCCTCAATGTATATACACCAATTAAATAGATTATACCTCTGGAGTGTATATATATCAACTCTCAACAGTTAGGAAGGCCGGACCAAGAGCTATAGCTCCTTCCTGCAAACTCTCTTAGGGTAGAAAGAGAGAGAGAGAGAGAGAGAGAGAGAGAGAGAGAGAGAGAGAGAGAGAGAGAGAGAGAGAGAGAGAGAGAGAGAGAGAGAGAGAGAGAGAGAGAGAGACAGAGACAGAGACAGAGAGACAGAGAGAGACAACACAGATTGATTTGATTTGACGGTTGAGAGGCGGGACCAAAGAGCCAGAGCTCAACCCCCGCAAACACAACTAGGTGAGTACAGACTCATTGTCTCATATATTTTATTTAAATAAATATTATGTTTCTAAATAAAAAATCCCAATCAATTTTTGCCTGACATAAAAGTGCGCATCTGGCAACTACACGACCAAGGCATCTAACTCCAACTTTTAAAATATCTTTTTTTAAACTTCATAACAATTAAATTTTAGATTACTGTTATACATTTAATAATATATTATCTTTATAAGCTACCTCGAATATTATGTTACAGCAAAATGCGTAATCTTGGCAACAAGAACCATCGGGTTTAACGACCACAATCGGATTTTGCACGAATCAATACTTCCATAAATTGATTATTATCCAACTATTCGGGGAGGTGTTATCGCTTCTCACAACCCTCGCTCATCCAATTGTTATCGTGCCTCGCTCATCCGAATGTTATCGTGCCTCACTCATCTCAATGTTATCGTGCCTCGCTCATCCGAATGTTATCGTGCTTCACTCATTTCAATGTTATCGTGCCTCACTCATCGGAATGTTATCGTGCCTCACTCATCCGAATGTTATCGTACCTCGCTTATCCGAATGTTATCGTGCCTCACTCATCCGAATGTTATTGTGCCTCGCTCATCCGAATGTTGTCATACCTCACTCATCTCAATGTTATCGTGCCTCACTTATCTCAATATTATCGTGCCTCACTCTTCTCAATGTTATCGTGGCTCACTCATCCGATTGTTATCGTGCCTCACTCATCTCAATGTTATCGTGCCTCACTCATCTCAATGTTATCGTGCCTCACTCTTCTCAATGTTATCGTGGCTTACTCATCCGATTGTTATCGTGCCTCACTCATCCGAATGTTATCATGCCTCACTCATCCGTATATTATACGTTGCCTCACTTATACGAATATTACACTAAACTACACCAACCGACCTGTTTAATACAGCTGTAGCCTAAACTACACCAACCAACCTGTCTAATACAGCTGTAGCCTAAACTACACCAACCAACCTTTCTAATACAGCTGTAGCCTAAACTACACCAACCAACCTTTCTAATACAGCTGTAGCCTAAACTACACCAACCAACCTTTCTAATACAGCTGTAGCCTAAACTACACCAACCAACCTTTCTAATACAGCTGTAGCCTAAACTACACCAACCAACCTTTCTAATACAGCTGTAGCCTAAACTACACCAACCAACCTTTCTAATACAGCTGTAGCCTAAACTACACCAACAAACCTTTCTAATACAGCTGTAGCCTAAACTACACCAACAAACCTTTCTAATACAGCTGTAGCCTAAACTACACCAACCAACCTTTCTAATACAGCTGTAGCCTAAACTACACCAACCAACCTTTCTAATACAGCTGTAGCCTAAACTACACCAACCAACCTTTCTAATACAGCTGTAGCCTTAACTACACCAATTCCATACAATGAAACGCCGATTATTCCATCATAAAACGCAAAATCAAATTTCGCCAGTGAGCAAAATACATAAATTTCATTGCGGGGAAAAAAACAAGAGATGAACGATAATTCGTGTAAGTTTTCAAGCCGATTAAAATATTTAGACGTGATTCAAGTCTATCATTTATGCGGATATCCACATGATATCCACACTCGGATGACCAACAATAATGATGACATTTAAAGGGCAGTCGTTTGTGAAGGTTCCGGAGGGGTGGTTACTGTGATTGACGTATGGTGATTAGTGAGGGGGGGAGGGAGAGAGAGAGAGAGAGAGAGAGAGAGAGAGAGAGAGAGAGAGAGAGAGAGAGACTGAGAGAGAGAGAGAGAGAGAGAGAGAGAGAGAGAGAGAGAGAGAGAGAGAGAGAGAGAGAGAGAGAGAGAGAGAGAGAGAGAGAGAGAGAGAAAGAGACAGAGACAGAGACAGATAGACAGAGACTGAGACTGAGAGAGAGAGACTGAGACTGAGAGAAACAGGTTGTAATTATTTACCCAGGTCTTCTTGTACCCCCCCCCCCTTCCCCCACACCGTGTACGACCAGTCCTGCAAGGATTTGTCTCCCTCCCGGATGTCCGGTGTAGCGGGGCTTTAAATGTCCCCTGTATAACGGATATTACATTGTTGAGGGGAAGGGACGAGGGGAAGGGGGAGGGGGGGAGGACGAGGGTAGAGGGGAGGGGGGGAGGACGAGGGTAGAGGGGAGGAGGGGGAGGACGAGGGTAGAGGGGAGGAGGGGGAGGACGAGGGTAGAGGGGAGGGGGGGAGGACGAGGGTAGAGGGGAGGAGGGGGAGGACGAGGGTAGAGGGGAGGACGAGGGTAGAGGGGGGAGGACGAGGGTAGAGGGGAGGGGGGGAGGACGAGGGTAGAGGGGAGGAGGGGGAGGACGAGGGTAGAGGGGAGGAGGGGGAGGACGAGGGTAGAGGGGAGGGGGGGGAGGACGAGGGTAGAGGGGAGGAGGGGGAGGACGAGGGTAGAGGGGAGGACGAGGGTAGAGGGGGGGAGGACGAGGGTAGAGGGGAGGGGGGGAGGACGAGGGTAGAGGGGAGGAGGGGGAGGACGAGGGTAGAGGGGAGGAGGGGGAGGACGAGGGTAGAGGGGAGGAGGGGGGAGGGGGGGAGGACGAGGGTAGAGGGGAGGAGGGGGAGGACGAGGGGAGGGGAAACCAAGGCATAGGGGGAAAAGGGTGGGGAAGAGACCATATATATGTATATATATATATATATATATATATATATATATATATATATATATATATATATATATATATATATATATATATATATGGGTGGGATGTGAGGTAGGGGGAGACAGACTGTCCCGGGCACCGCCGGGTACCTCTCCTGATTTTAAACACACACACACACACACACACACACACACACACACACACACACACACACACACACACACACACACACACACACACACACACACACTACCAAAGAGCCAAAGCTCAACCCCCGCTAGCACAACTAAGTGAGTACAACTAGATGAGTACACACACACACAAACCCACGCGCGCGCACACACACTGATTGGGTAGTGATATGCTACGAGACCAAACTTAATGCAAGATAAGAGCTGGAAGCACTAGAGGAGACATGGCCACAAGATACTAGATATCACTGACAGTGCACGCGAGGGCAGCCCACTCTAATGGAAATCAGAAACACGGAGGAGCTAGACGGATGGAGAAGGACGTATTAGTGCTAGGATAGTTAGCAAGTGATATGCATCATAAGGTGATTCACTGGAGGCTATACGGTGTAGAACGGTGAAGAACGGTGTGTTTACTACTGTGTAGACAGAACACCAACTGGGGCTCAGGAGCTGGAGCTCAATTCTGACAGCACCTGAGCACAACCATACGCATATTCTTAATCTACAAAACAATGGCTGAAGCCTAACAAAGTCATTTATAAACATCCGTAAGTATATATGGCAAGAAAACGTATTTACAAATTAATATAAATTAAAACAAAACAGTGCTTTGAGGACTTTATAAAACAAGCATAATATGTCCCCATAACCCTAGAAGCACTTCCCCCCATTAGTGGTCTGATCTGACATTTAAATTACCATGACAAAGGAAGAGAAAACTTGCCCGAATTTCATTTAGTATTTATGGCTGGAATTGTGTGTGTCTGAGTGTGTGTATTCACCTATTTGTACCTACAGGATCGAGCTGTTAGCTTATGAAAGCTTATCTTAGCTTCCCGACTCCAGACCTATTTTATGTGTTAACTGGTTGTTAATTGCTGACCTCGAATTGTTGATGTTAATTGCTGACCTCGAATTGTTGATGTTAATTGCTGGCCTCGAATTGTTGATGTTAATTGCTGGCCTCGAATTGTTGATGTTAATTGCTGGCCTCGAATTGTTGATGTTAATTGCTGGCCTCGAATTGTTGATGTGTAGTGCCTCGCTGATGCCCAGTCTTCTATTGTCGTTATACCTGTCAATTATTTCAGTTTTGCTTGTCAAGAAGTCTCTGGTAATGGTCTGGTTATGGGAGGAGATTATATGCTCCTTGATGGAGCCCTGTTGCTTGTGCATTGTTAATCGCCTAGAGAGAGACGTTGTTGTCTTGCCTATATACTGAGATCTTTGGGGCTGACAGTCCCCAAGTGGGCATTGTGAACACCAAGCAGAACGGCTTAAGAGAGACCAACGTCGTCTATGCCTTCACATGCCCACTTGGGGACTGTCAGCCTCAAAGATCTCAGTATATAGGCAAGACAACAACGTCTCTCTCTAGGCGATTAACAATGCACAAACAACGAGGCTCATCCACATATATATATATTTTTCCCCCAAAAAATCTTATGAAATGATGAAGCTTTTCATTACATTTTATATAATTTCATTTTTTTTTAAATTTTGAAATAAACATTTCTACGTTAAAAGTAACGTAGAAATATGACCAAACTTAACCTAACCTAACTTAACATAACTAAGACAGTAATTCATGTTCGTAATATAATAATATTATTTCAAATAAACCATTTATAAACTTTTGAAAATAACGAAAACCACTCTGCCTATTAGGTAAATCGGGCCTTGCATACTAGGCCGAGTAGTGTGTGTTCTGTCCATTAGGTATGATATATATATATATATATATATATATATATATATATATATATATATATATATATATATATATATATATATATATGTATATATATACACTGGATGCCTGTCCACGAAACAAATTATATTATGAATCAAAGTGAGTTCTTGAGATTTACCTCAGTTACCCTTCATATAACATTACTCGGCCCCATAAATGTGGATGTACTTATGTTAATTTAATAAATAAATAAACCAAGTTCATGATTAATGGGCATATTAGGTCAGTGCCAATGATTTTAATATTTAATATATGACGAAACTTAAAGAGTCAGGAAGAAACACGGAGAAAAAATTAATTAACATGAGAAATTATTAAGCAAAGGGAGAAGATTCCAGAGGAAAGCCAAATAAATAAGAGAGACCAACCGGATAAACTGTCTATGGTTCCTCTCCAGCTTGCACTCTTGTCTCCCCTTTTGCCCCATCACATTGTCGGGCACGTGGGCGAGGCACAGACAAAAACAGACATAGAAGCAGACAAGAGACACGCTGTTAAGTGCCTCACAATGACCCCGGCTCTCAAGTGTAAACAAACCGCACAACCCCCCAAGTAGAAACAGCTGACCCTCCGCCTCGAAAAACTAGTTCCCGCCCCAGGGGGGGACTTGTGCAATTCCTTAAATAACAACCTTAAATTACCCTACGTGGATAAAGGGAGAGCAAATATTACTGGAGAATTTTGTAAATGGGGGATAAAGGAGGGGATTATAAGGTGGGCAGCGGCCGTATGTTGAACTATTGTTGTCGCCTGACAGATCATTCTTTTATCATTGTCGGTGTGTTTGGAGATGTGGGCCACTGACAATGGTATGGGAGGGGCGGCTGTGGGCGGCGGCGGGAGGTGGGCGGCGGCGGTTGGTGGGTGGTAATAAGTGGGCGGCTGACAGCACCAATTGATGGACGGGAGATGGCGTCCTGCGGGCGGGAGATTATACAGCTGTAGCCTAACCTACACCAGCCCACCTTTCTTATACAGCTGTAGCCTTAACTACACCAGCCCACCTTTCTTATACAGCTGTAGCCTTAACTACACCAGCCAACATTTCTAATATAGCTGTAGCCTAAACTACACCAACCAACCTTTCTTATACAGCTGTAGCCTAAACTACACCAGCCAACCTTTCTTATACAGCTGTAGCCTAAACTACACCAGCCAACCTTTCTTATACAGCTGTAGCCTAAACTACACCAGCCAACCTTTCTTATACAGCTGTAGCCTAAACTACACCAACCAACCTTTCTAATACAGCTGTAGCCTAACCTACACTGTGGCCTAAGTCAATGAGCACCCGTCAATTAGGCAACTGTTGTGGGTTGCATCCTGTCCCGCCCAAGGATAAAAAACCGGGATCCTCGATTGTAAGTGTAGAACGAAGCCTACTAAGCCACGCTCGACCTACCTCCATTTATGAGTTGGGTCTAAGACGGGAGCAAATTTCCGCCACCCGCCCTCATCCCTACTCTAAGTATACCTAACCCAACCCATTCTAACACAACCTATTCTAACCCAATCTAACCTAACCAGTCTAATGCAGCCCAATCTAACCCGTCCTAGCCCAACTTGGCCCAGTTCAACTCAGTCCAACCCAACTTCAACCTAACTAAACCAATCCTAACCCAACTCAATCTAACTCAAACAAACATAGCTTAACCCAACCCAACCCAATCTTAACCCATGTATGTATGTATGTATGTATGTATGTATGTATGTATGTATGTATGTATGTATGTATGTATGTATGTATGTATGTATGTATGTATGTATGCATGCATGTATGCACGCAAAAGATACAATACAAAACAGCCTCATATACACATTAGGCTACCCAAAATAAAATACGCTAAAACTTTTTAGTGGATAACTCTGCTGTGCCGGTAAATCCCCCGGATCTATCAACACGTCCTAAATCCACTTGAGTCAATAATCCGCCACACGACGCCACTCTCAGCTCTGACGAATACGGAAATAATTAAGAGCTTTGAGGGATTTATGAGGTTATGGGGGGAGGATAGGGATTGGCCGCTCTCGTCCCCTATCCCTACACAGTCCCTGGTCTATATTTGTTTTCAGGGGACGACAATTAATTACTAATACAGAACTGTGAGAGTAAGTGGTTACCTTGTGTTGGTTTCGGGGCTTAGCGTCCCCGCGGCCCGGTCGTCGACCAGGCTTCCTGGTTGCTGGGCTGGCCAACCAAGCTGTTGGACGCGGCTGCTCGCAGCCTGGTTGATCAGGTATCCTTTGGAGGTGTTTATCAAGTTCTCTCTTGAACACTGTTAGGGGTCGGCCAGTTATGTCCCTTATGTGTAGTGGAAGTGTGTGTTGAACAGTCTCGGGCCTCTGATGTTCATAGTTCTCTCTCAGAGTACCTGTTGCACCTCTGCTCTTCAACGGGGGTATTCTGCACATCCTGCCATGTCTTCTCGTTTCATGTGATGTTATATCTGTGTGCAGGTTTGGGACCAGCCCCTCTACTATGTTCCACGTGTAAATTATTATTTATCTCTCCCGCCTGCGCTCAAGGGAGTACAGATTTAGGCTCTTTAGTCGGTCCCAGTAATTTAGATGTTTTACTGAGTGGATTCTAGCAGTAAAGAATCTCTGCACGCTCTTCAGGTCAGCAATTTCTCCAGCTTTGAAAGGGGCTGTCATTGTGCAGCAGTACTCCACTCTAGAGAGCACTAGCGTCTTGAAAAGTATCATCATCGGTATAGCATCTCTAGTGTGAAAAGTTCTTGTTATCCAACCTGTCATTTTTCTTGCAGTTGTGACGGCTACTTTATTGTGTTCTTTAAAGGTAAGACCTTCCGACATGAGTACACCCAGATCCTAGAGACACTTGAAGATATTACACGACCACAAGACCACATTCACCCTAGACATCTACCACCACCTATACGGGGCTACTCATGCCCGTGCCGCCTCCTGTGGTGGCTTAATCTTCATCAATTAATCATCAGTGAGTGAGTTTAGGTTGTATTAAGCTTGTGAGGTTAGTGTGTGTGTGTGTGGGGGCGGGTGGGCGTGGCTCAGTATTGTTACAATAACGTATTTAATTTCGGAAGTTTCCCTTCTCTGGCAATTGGCAATTCAATATATATATATATATATATTAGTATACCAGCTTCCAGTCCAAGACTAATTATTATTATTACCGGTAGTCCACACAATACGGAATAAAATACCATTATTATACATGTATTAACAGCCTAACTGGGCCCGTCCACACATCGTTAATGGGTGTTACATTATACACAGCGAACAATATATGGCAGTGTGCTCCCTTAGTAAATAATTTATCGGACTAAATAATTTATCTCAGGAAATCCACCCCATTTCCAGCAATGTAAATAAGTAATCTGTAGGCCTATAATCGTTCAGTTCGATTTGAACCGATTCCACTTAGGTTTGGATATATTTCCATATATATTTGGGCAGATTTCAGTTAGACATGGACAAACTTCACTTAGATTCACAAGAATTTCAATTTGATTTGGGGAAATATATATAAAAATTGGACAAATTTCGGTTAATTTGGGGAAAAAAATAAAGCAGATGACAAATTTTAGCTCGATGGAATGATTTATGTTATTCGGACAAATTTCCGTTAGAGTTGGACAAATTTCCGTTAGAGTTGGACATATTTCCGTTAGAGTTGGACATATTTCCGTTAGAGTTGGACATATTTCCGTTAGAGTTGGACATATTTCCGTTAGAGTTGGACATATTTCCGTTAGAGTTGGACATATTTCCGTTAGAGTTGGACATATTTCCGTTAGATTTGGACATATTTCCGTTAGATTTGGACATATTTCCGTTAGATTTGGACATATTTCCGTTAGATTTGGACATATTTCCGTTAGAGTTGGACATATTTCCGTTAGAGTTGGACATATTTCCGTTAGAGTTGGACAAATTTCCGTAAGATTTGGACATATTTCCGTTAGATTTGGACATATTTCCGTTAGATTTGGACATATTTCCGTTAGATTTGGACATATTTCCGTTAGAGTTGGACATATTTCCGTTAGAGTTGGACATATTTCCGTAAGATTTGAACATATTTCCGTTAGAGTTGGACATATTTCCGTTAGAGTTGGACATATTTCCGTTAGATTTGGACAAATTTCCGTTAGAGTTGGACATATTTCTGTTAGAGTTGGACATATTTCCGTTAGAGTTGGACATATTTCCGTTAGATTTGGACATATTTCCGTTAGAGTTGGACATATTTCCGTAAGATTTGGACATATTTCCGTAAGATTTGGACATATTTCCGTTAGAGTTGGACAAATTTCCGTTAGAGTTGGACAAATTTCCGTTAGAGTTGGACAAATTTCCGTTAGAGTTGGACAAATTTCCGTTAGAGTTGAACAAATTTCCGTTAGAGTCGAACATATTTCCGTTAGATTTGGACATATTTCGCGAATGAATGAACAGATAAATAAAGTGAATGGTGAATAAATGCCCCACAACATTTAAGGGGTTTAAAGTTCTGTGATAATATGAAATACTTGTTAACTGAGAATCATACCACTAAATGTAATGTAATATTGCCTTGTAAAATTTATGTATTGTATTTTATTTAGATTTATATTGTATTTTATTAAATAAAGATAAAAAAATGCCACGTGAAGAAACAAGGGAGTGGAAACAGGCCCATGAGGAATACAAGATATCAAGAATCATCACCACCTAATGGGCCCGGGTTTCATTCCCGCGCAGTGCGAGACTTTTAGGCATGTTTCCTTTCGTCTGATGCCTCTATTCACCTGGCAGTAAATAGATATCCGGGAGGTATAGTCAACTGTTGTGTGTGTTGCATCCAGGGAAATGGTCACCTGATGCCCCTGTTCACCTAGCGGTTTATTAACTCAAGGATTAAGAAACACGTTTGGAAACAACAACAATAAAACAGAGAAGAGGTTTTGAAACTAGATCAACTACCTAAGAAACTCTTAAGAAGTGACAAGAGGCTAGTTTGGGTTAGTTAGGTTAGACTGGGTAAGGTTAGGCTAAATTAGGTTAGGTTAGGTTAGATTGTGTAAGGTCAGGTTAAGTTAGGTTGGGTAATGTTGGGTTAGATTAGGTTAGGTTGTGTAAGATTAGGTCAAGTTAGGTTAGGTAATATTGGATTAGGTTAGGGTAGATTGTGTAAGGTTAGGTTAAGTTAAATTAGGTAATGTTGGGTTAGATTAGGTTAGGTTGTGTAAGATTAGGTCAAGTTAGGTTAGGTAATATTGGATTAGGTTAGGTTAGATTGTGTAAGGTTAGGTTAAATTAGGTTAGGCTTTGTAACGTAATACAGGTTTTAAAATCCGTTAGTGAACCGTGTTGTGCATTATGCAACTTGATAGTGGCAGTCGGATACGAGGCGGCGAGAAAGACACAATTTCATTTGCAGACGACAAGGTGTATGGGACACATAACAAAGAAATGAATAATACAAGAAATTGATAATGATGTCACCTGAGTGCCACACACAACTAGCCTTTGAGAGAGTGATCATTCATCTTAATTTAACATACACTAGGCTGTGTTGGCGCCTGTGAGTGGAGGATCCGTGGAGGCTGAATGCCCAGTTGTAAACCGGTTCTCTGAGTGGACACATTTACAGCAACCGGAGGTGAACCCTCCCAACAAAGGGTTAGTAATGGAGAGGGAAGAGAGTCAGAAATCCAATATACACTAATATGAAACCAGTTCAAGATATAGCTAGGCTTGGACATCAGCGGAACCTTAAACCGGAAATGATTATGTATGTATATATATATATATATATACACATACACCCACGAAGCAGGATGCCCCCTCTCAGTGTATACATCTATACAGACTATGTAAACCCCAGTGAACACGCGACCAGCACTTCTGAACACAGACACAGCTAATGAACTAGTAGTTCGCGGTACTGGCTTGGTAACCTACACATTAAAAGAGACCCTTCACTCTGGCGCCATAGGAAAGAAGAATCATTGAGACAAGATTCCAAAGAGGTATAGATAAAAATGACGAAAATAGATTATCCCGTGCAAAAATAACGATAGATCAGGCGGGATCTCAAAATACTGGGAAAAAGGGAGAGAGAGAGAGAGAGAGAGAGAGAGAGAGAGAGAGAGAGAGAGAGAGAGAGAGAGAGAGAGAGAGAGAGAGAGAGAGAGAGAGAGAGAGAGAGAGAGAGACAGAGAAAGAGAGTGAGAGAGAGAGAGAGAGAAGGGGAGAGGATGGCGCGAAAGAGAGTACAAGAAGGCGGTGTTATATTACACAGGACCGCAACAAATTACAAAAAAGGGACCACGGAATCATAAACTCCATTGTACTGATGTCACGCCGGTAACATTATACGGGCCGGCGCACGCGCGCGCCCGCCCCTCCTGGCCGGCCGGCGGGGGGGAGGGGGGGAAGGGTCGCAGAAAGGGACATGAACGGAATAGAAACTTGGGGAAGTAAGGGAAGGGAAGAATGGGAAAGGAGGGTCTGGGAAATCAAGTCTTGCACAGTCGAGCTTCGATTCATAAGCCAGCCCGTCCTCCTAAGGTTCCCCAGCGTCAAGAAACTGTCGTACTAACACGTCCTGATCCTAACCTGCCAGAGGACCCAAAACAGAAAACGGGACAGTATGTCAATATCGCGAGCCGCTGCCATTTTCTAGAACGACAATTTTTAGCCTTAGGAGGAGTATACGTCAAAATGCGACGTTCTATTAGGCGGATTGCGACGTCCTATTAAGAGGATTGCGCCGTCCTATTAATAGGATTGCGACGTCCTATTAAGAGGATTGTGACATTCTATTAGGATTTCATCATTTTTATATCCCTTGCTAGATTTTCTTCTGAAAATATTAATAGAATTTTCCACTACATTCTATTCTAATCTATTGCATTGGTTGACAACACGTATTGAACGACATGCAGTTGCTAATATGTGGGATAATTTATCAAGGATTAGTACAGAATCAAACTCACAGGGGACTTAAAGAATAGGTTGAATGAGTACATGAGTGGGACGCCTGGATGTATATGGGATCAGCATCATATGGACCAGTAGGCTTTATACAAGGTTACTGTGTTTATAAATTGTTACTGAGACATCTTCTTCAGACATCTTTAAATTGTCCAGACTCATCTATGTCTTTAGTCTCCATTTGTGTGTGTGTGTGAGAGAGAGAGAGAGAGAGAGAGAGAGAGAGAGAGAGAGAGAGAGAGAGAGAGAGAGAGAGAGAGAGAGAGAGAGAGAGAGAGAGAGAGAGAGAGAGAGAGAGACAGAGAGAGACAGAGAGAGAGAGAGAGAGAGAGAGAGAGAGAGAGAGAGAGAGAGAGAGAGAGAGAGAGAGAGAGAGAGAGAGAGAGAGAGAGAGAGAGAGAGAGAGAGAGACAGAGAGAGACAGAGAGAGAGAGAGAGAGAGAGAGAGAGAGAGAGAGAGAGAGAGAGAGAGAGAGAGAGAGAGAGAGAGAGAGAGAGAGAGAGAGAGAGAGAGAGAGAAAGAGAGAGAGAGAGAGAGAGAGAGAGAGAGAGAGAGAGAGAGAGAGAGAGAGAGAGAGAGAGAGAGAGAGTGAGAGAGAGAGAGAGAGACAGAGAGACAGACAGACAGACAGAGAGAGCCACGCACAAGGAGGGAAAAAGAGATCAACACAAGCACACTCCCCCCCCCCCCTCCTCCCCCCAACACATGTCAGACATCAATACAGGGCGACGTAATGACCCGTTAAACTAATAAAAAATAATAATTCCCCCACCTGCACCCGGTTGATGATAGGAGGGGGCAGACGCAGGGAGAGGGGGGGGCAGACGCAGGGAGAGGGGGGGCAGGGGGGTTAAAGGACAGGCAAGGGACGGGGAAGAACTGTCATATGGACGGAAAGGGAAGAATCCTAATGATTATGTTACCTATTGTGAGTGTCTGGTCGCTCTGATTGCTCTGTCTGTCTGTCTGTCCGTCTGTCGCTCCGTGTGCTAAATTTAAATTAATTTGTCTTCGGAGGGCGAGTTTATTTGGGCAGCGCCACTCATCCTGTGAGTGGACACACCGCCATAGTGACAGTATTGGGCAGCGCCACTCATCCTGTGAGTGGACACACCGCCATAGTGACAGTATTGGGCAGCGTCACTCATCCTGTGAGTGAACACACTGCCATAGTGACAGTATTGACCAGCGCCACTCATCCTGTGAGTGGACACACCGCCATAGTGACAGTATTGGGCAGCGCCACTCATCCTGTGAGTGGACACACCACCATAGTGACAGTATTGGGCAGCGTCACTCATCCTGTGAGTGGACACACCGCCATAGTGACAGTATTGGGCAGCGCCACTCATCCTGTGAGTGGACACACCGCCATAGTGACAGTATTGGGCAGCGTCACTCATCCTGTGAGTGAACACACCGCCATAGTGACAGTATTGGGCAGCGTCACTCATCCTGTGAGTGAACACACTGCCATAGTGACAGTATTGACCAGCGCCACTCATCCTGTGAGTGGACACACCGCCATAGTGACAGTATTGGGCAGCGTCACTCATCCTGTGAGTGGACACACCGCCATAGTGACAGTATTGGGCAGCGCCACTCATCCTGTGAGTGGACACACCACCATAGTGACAGTATTGGGCAGCGCCACTCATCCTGTGAGTGGACACACCGCCATAGTGACAGTATTGGGCAGCGCCACTCATCCTGTGAGTGGACACACCGCCATAGTGACAGTATTGGGCAGCGCCACTCATCCTGTGAGTGGACACACCGCCATAGTGACAGTATTGGGCAGCGCCACTCATCCTGTGAGTGGACACACCGCCATAGTAACAGTATTGGGCAGCGCCACTCATCCTGTGAGTGGACACACCGCCATAGTGACAGTATTGAGCAGCGCGACTCATCCTGTGAGTGGACACCGCCATAGTGACAGTATTGAGCAGCGCCACTCATCCTGTGAGTGGACACACCGCCATAGTGACAGTATTGAACAGCGTCACTCATCCTCTGAGTGAACGCCCCCTCCCCCATCCCCAACTCTGCTATTTGCGTATACCCGCTATTTCGTATGTAATCGTCACCCTACTTGACAAATACAAATAAATAAATAAAATAAACTTTTTACAACCCCACATACACACAGCCAAATACATACCGCTGAAGTATTATATATATAAGAATTTGATGACAGTATATTAAAGAATATAAATTCTTTAATACACTGTTATCAAATTCTTACCCTTTAAAATCGCGCCTGAAATTTAGAGAGTCCGACTGCGGACTTGGAGAGTAAATTGTCAAAATGTCGCTCCGGGCATCAATGGCGTCTCACCTTCCTCCCTCCCGCTTTTAAATATGTCTGGGCCACACATGCCGTTATTATGGGCGTGAGAACTGCTTTGTTGGGCCTCTCGTGGCGAGTTTTTACCAAGTAATGCATTCGTCTCGAGGCCGCCGGGGGGCTTTGTGCCCTCGAGTGATTTGTGGCGACGCTCAGTACTATGGTGGTAACAGGCGCGGCGGCCCCAGCTGTTGGGCCGTGGTGGGGGGCGCTCACCCCCCCTACCTCACACACTGCACTTAAAAAACACTTAGAATGCACTTATGCTACGCTTAAGCTCTTGATTTGAAGCATATGATGCACTTATACTTTAATCCAGTTCTTCAGGTGGTATTGGTTCGTCATTCTTGCTCTGACTTACTTTACTGCAGTTTGGCTTCAAATATATACAATTTGAATTTGAATATATGTCATTACACTTGCAACTAAAGCGTAGTTATGTGCACTATTGCAGTGTTCGTGCAGACACTCGTATAATGCACTACACGCAACACTGCGGCACTAATGCTGCACACACACACACACACACACACACACACACACACACACACACACACACACACACACACACACACACACACACACACACACGCTGCTGATGACTTATGTTGTGTTTATCAGGAATTGTTGCGGGTAAGCTGCCACTTATTGCTTACTGACGTCTCTCTTGTTCTTTGACTTATATACTGTGAGGGGAGAGACTGTGAGGGGTAGAGACTGTGAGGGGTAGAGACTGTGAGGGGAGAGACTGTGAGGGTAGAGACTGTGAGGGGAGAGACTGTGAGGGGAGAGACTGTGAGGGGTAGAGACTGTGAGGGGTAGAGACTGTGAGGGGTAGAGACTGTGAGGGTAGAGACTGTGAGGGTAGAGACTGTGAGGGTAGAGACTGTGAGGGGTAGAGACTGTGAGGGTAGAGACTGTGAGGGGAGAGACTGTGAGGGGTAGAGACTGTGAGGGTAGAGACTGTGAGGGGTAGAGACTGTGAGGGTAGAGACTGTGAGGGTAGAGACTGTGAGGGGTGGAGACTGTGAGGGGTAGAGACTGTGAGGGGTAGAGACTGTGAGGGTAGAGACTGTGAGGGGTAGAGACTGTGAGGGGAGAAACTGTGTGGGTAGAGACTGTGAGGGTAGAGACTATGAGGGTAGAGACTGTGAGGGTAGAGACTGTGAGGGTAGAGACTGTGAGGGTAGAGACTGTGAGGGGAGAGACTGTGAAAGGAGAAACTGTGTGGGTAGAGACTGTGAGGGCAGAGACTGTGAGGGTAGAGACTGTGAGGGGAGAGACTGTGAGGGGAGAAACTGTGTGGGTAGAGACTGTGAGGGGTAGAGACTGTGAGGGTAGAGACTGTGAGGGTAGAGACTGTGAGGGGTAGAGACTGTGAGGGTAGAGACTGTGAGGGTAGAGACTGAGGGTAGAGACTGTGAGGGTAGAGACTGTGAGGGGTAGAGACTGTGAGGGGTAGAGACTGTGAGGGTAGAGACTGTGAGGGTAGAGACTATGAGGGTAGAGACTGTGAGGGTAGAGATTGTGAGGGTAGAGACTGTGAGGGTAGAGACTGTGAGGGGTAGAGACTGTGAGGGTAGAGACTGTGAGGGTAGATACTGTGAGGGGAGAGACTGTGAGGGGAGAGACTGTGAGGGGAGAAACTGTGTGGGTAGAGACTGTGAGGGTAGAGACTATGAGGGTAGAGACTGTGAGGGTAGAGACTATGAGGGTAGAGACTGTGAGGGTAGAGACTGTGAGGGGTAGAGACTGTGAGGGTAGAGACTGTGAGGGGTAGACTGTGAGGGTAGAGACTGTGAGGGTAGAGACTGTGAGGGTAGAGACTGTGAGGGTAGAGACTGTGAGGGGTAGAGACTGTGAGGGTAGAGACTGTGAGGGGTAGAGACTGTGAGGGTAGAGACTGTGAGGGGTAGAGACTGTGAGGGTAGAGACTGTGAGGGGTAGAGACTGTGAGGGTAGAGACTGTGAGGGGTAGAGACTGTGAGGGGTAGAGACTGTGAGGGGTAGAGACTGTGAGGGTAGAGACTGTGAGGGGAGAGACTGTGAGGGGAGAAACTGTGTGGGTAGAGACTGTGAGGGTAGAGACTATGAGGGTAGAGACTGTGAGGGTAGAGACTGTGAGGGTAGAGACGTTGAGGGTAGAGACTGTGAGGGTAGAGACTGTGAGGGTAGAGACTATGAGGGTAGAGACTGTGAGGGTAGAGACTGTGAGGGTAGAGACTGTGAGGGTAGAGACGTTGAGGGTAGAGACTGTGAGGGTGGAGACTGTGAGGGTAGAGACTGTGAGGGTAGAGGCTGTGAGGGTAGAGACTGTGAGGGTAAAGACTGTGAGGGTAGAGACTGTGAGGGTAGAGACTGTGAGGGTAGAGACTGTGAGGGTAGAGACTGTGAGGGTAGAGACTGTGAGGGGTAGAGACTGTGAGGGGTGGAGACTGTGAGGGGTGGAGACTGTGAGGGGTGGAGACTGTGAGGGTGGAGACTGTGAGGGTAGAGACTGTGAGGGTAGAGACTGTGAGGGTA
>NC_091167.1:19036348-19043848 GCF_040958095.1 Procambarus clarkii
AAGCTCAGTAGTTCCACCCTTCAGAAACATACTCAATTGCACTAGAAGGGAAGGTTGGTGTATATTAAAGAGTGGCAAGCTGGGTGAGGGCTCACCTCCCAGACAGGAAGCACAGAGGGAGAGGAAAGATAAACACACTGGACTAATCACTCGACTACCCCCAAGGGTCGGTACTAACGATTATCCTCCTATTTTTTTTTTTTTTTTTTTTTTTTTTTTTTTTTTTTTTTGAGATATATACAAGAGTTGTTACATTCTTGTACAGCCACTAGTACGCGTAGCGTTTCGGGCAGGTCCTTAATCCTATGGTCCCTGGAATACGATCCCCTGCCGCGAAGAATCGTTTTTTCATCCAAGTACACATTTTACTGTTGCGTTAAACAGAGGCTACAGTTAAGGAATTGCGCCCAGTAAATCCTCCCCGGCCAGGATACGAACCCATGACATAGCGCTCGCGGAACGCCAGGCGAGTGTCTTACCACTACACCACGGAGACTGCTTCTACTAACGAAAAGAATTAAAACAAAGGAATATTAAAATACTCTGTAAAAAGAACTAGACAGTCTCTATAGAGAAGTTTTAAAAAAAAATGGCTACTTGACCTCAACCAAAATAAATTAATTGTTGATAGGAAAGAAATGAAAGTGAGGAAAGGGAACAATCAGGGTAAAGCGCCAAGCCATGACGACTATATAGCCCTGGGAAGGGGGTCAGGATAAGGATTTGGGATGGGACGGTGGAGAACGGAATGATACCCAACCAGTTGGACGGTCGGGGATTGAACGCCGACCTGCATGAAGCGAGACCGTCGCTCTACCGTCCAGCGCAAACATTCTATCCTATAGTATAGGACAGAATGACATGGCAGCAATTTCCCCACATCATTAAAGAGCTATTATATGTAATCGCGCGTACATATAACTCCAAATCCCACACCAGAGGTTATCTTGAGATGATTTCGGGGCTTTTTTTTTTTAGTGTCCCCGCGGCCCGGTCCTCGACCAGGCCTCCACCCCCCAGGAAGCAGCCTGTGACAGCTGACTAACACCCAGGTACCTATTTTACTGCTAGGTAACAGGGGCATAGGGTGAAAAAAAAAACTCTGCCCATTGTTTCTCGCCGGCGCCCGGGATCGAACCCGGGACCACAGGATCACAAGTCCAGTGTGCTGTCCGCTCGGCTTATCGGCTCCAGAGGCACATAAGTGCAGCATAATGCGGGCAGCATGCCAGGCTGACCAACGCCTACAGGTCCAGCTAACGCTTGAGAACGGAGCCCCGTCGTGAGCCCCACCTAAATGGAATTGCTAAGAACAATACATAACTAATGGGATGGCGGTACCAGCAACACTGTGTGACAAGCCGCTGTGGTCGAGCCCCCGGATGCTACCAGTACCTACCGAAGTCCTGTCACGTTATATAAGATACATAAATTATACGGAATACATTTTGTAAACTTTTGTCTCTACATATATGCCAGGTAAACTTGTCTCTACATATATGCGAGTAAACTCGTAAGCGTGGATCACATAGAAACATTCAACAATACATACATAGCTATATACATATGGATATTTATCTATGAATTTAAGTGAGTGCATATGTGACTCGTGTAGTGGTGAAAGATGCCGAGAGCATAACAACAGCGCCCCGGGTACAATAGAGGGAGATGAACTCCACCTCAACGGCGCTGATATAATTGTGACCCAAAAAAACTAGTTGGGTTATGTATGACCTGTGACCTCCGTCATCCGGGGCCCCACCACACGCACACACCTATGGTCTGACCTTTGACCCGTAATCTCCTGCAGCAAACTGCGAGTCCTGGACTTTCTCAGCGTGTTGTCCTTTAAGTCCGCAGCCTCTTAAAATACATATAGTAGATATAGAAAGGGTAGAGACTAGGAGAAGGTAGATGTAAAGAGATAGTAGATGAAGAGGGAATTAACAGGGGGAAAAGCACCAAGCCATTACGACTTTATAGCACTTAAAAGGGATCAGGATAAGGATTTGGGATGGGACGGGGGAAGGAATGGTACACTTGGATGGTCGGGGATTGAACGGCAACCTGCAAGAAGCGAGACTGTTGCTCTACTGTTCAGAGCAAGTGGTTAGGTGAGCCACCTACATCAGAGTAGACAGACAGGAGGTAAATAGAGTGGGCTCCAATTGCAGATAATACTGAGCTCCATGACAAAATAGTCTCCCATAAAGTTAGAGCATTTTTTTTGTTAATAATCTACAACCACTGCGAGTCATCAGTAAGCACACGTAAGTAATCAGGGGAGCAAGTCAACTTTGTATATGTTTAAAATTATACACTAAAAATCATAAATAAAAGAGCAATGTTAAAAAAAATACGATCCTGCTTTCCTATTTAAGTGTACTCAAGTGATGAGTATAAGTAGAGAGACTGGTGACGACTCTTATACTTTATGGAGCATCTTCAAGAGAGGGATAAGGAATTTTAGGTAGTTAAGGAGTGGTAAAGATTTATTTCTTCCGGAGTTAGTCGGGGAAGCTTGTATACATACCTGGGGATGAGAGCGGCACTCACCCTACCTCCACCCTCCAGGGTCACACCGTCCTCCCACGGCAACTGTCAGCCTTGGTCTTACCTGTTCACGTCTCCAGGGTGTACCTGAGGCTACGGGAAGGAAGATCGGAAGAACAGCAAGGAGAGAACTAGTAGCCTCATACCGGCTGTGCTGTTCTCAAGAACATCATTCCTAGAGTGACTCGAAGTTGGAAGTCACTCAACAAACGGATACGATGAATCGACTGAACATATGAAGGCTCTGGTACACAGTTGGCTCCTGATGCATCCTGTACCTAATACGATAGTTATATATATTTAGTATTTTATAAAGTGCATTCTTAATGAAAAAGTAATACTGAGATCAGTTTCTAGGTTCAGACTTCATATAAGTTAGCGTGTGTGTTTTTTTTAGACAGATTTTCTCTACTAATTTCAAATACCCATCTTTCCCCTACTCTCTCTCCCTCCCACCATCCTCCCTCCCATCCTTCCTCCCTCCCATCCTTCCTCTCCCACGGCGCCACTCTCCCAAGACGCCACTCTTCCTCTCCTCTTACCTGCCTCTCCTGTCGCAGCTGTGTTCAGGGAGAGGGAGCAGCGCCCGACCTAACTACTTCTGGGCCCCAGACCGAAACAGGTAAATGGCCCCCGCCCCTTTGAACAGTGCGGCTATTTAGACGCTAAACCCATACATGTAGTCAGCTCATATCATAATAATAATATGTGATGATTAGTGAATAAAGTTATATTATGCGTAGTGTTACAGAGGAGTACATAGAGGCCGTATCCCTATACTGATAAATATAGGAAAGAATAAAAAGTGCTTGTGAGCTCTTTTATGGTTATAACCTACTTGGCCCATTGAGTAATCGATATATATATATACATATATATATATATATATATATATATATATATATATATATATATATATATATATATATATATATATATATAGTGAATAAAGTTATATTATGCGTAGTGTTACAGAGGAGTACATAGAGGCCGTATCCCTATATATATATATATATATATATATATATATATATATATATATATATATATATATATATATATATATATATATATATATATATATATATATATATATATATATAGCCCTTTTAACCCTCCATAAGATGATAGGCCTTAATAACTCTTTAAAATGTTAATGGGCCTTAATATCCCTGCAGAGGTTGATGGTGTGTAAGTGAAGAAATGATGGAATCAAAGAAATACACAACTTTAAATGTAACTATGTTAAGACAAACTTGATACAATCTTTGTATCATGTAGAAATAAATATACATAAATGTATAAAGACAAGAGGTGATATGATCACAACGTACAAAATACTGACAGTAGATAGTGAAATTGTAATATCCTTTCTAAGAGACTGATACTAAGACAACATTAGTAAATGTTATATACAAATGACTTGGAAAAATAATTCAATATCTGGAATGCCAATGATAAAGTGAAGTGCGCAAGAGAGGAGAGGATCAACACTAACATCTAGAAGGTAGGGGCCCAGGAGCTGCAGCTTGCTTCCCATATACTCTTATAGGTAGGTACTGATACATAAGAATGTGCATTAATAACGAAGTCTGCATCTCATCGACCAATCCCGTGAGCTGCTGAGATTTCTGACCAATGAGGTGACTGCTTGCCGGTGACGTCAGTTATCGACGCCCACTTAAGATTGCAAAAGTTGCTGGAACGCATATAGATATGATATATATTTAAACTAGTTTAATATATCTTTGGATTTAACCTAGCTATTTTGAAAAATATATAATAGATAATACAATTACAATCAGTGTATAAATTAATTGCAGCTTTTAAATAGGCACATGTAGAGGGTAAAATTCGACAGTTGACGTTTAGCACAGGTAAGTCCGGGCGGCTGGACCAATGAGGACCTCGGGGCCGACCTTCCCTCGGCCTCTGTGGGTTCTGTGCTATAATTGCATCAGTTTGGCCCCAGCTCCCGTGACGTTCAGACGTGTCTCAGTACCATCTCAAAGCGAAAATGGTTGTCTTACAGCCCCTGACACCCGGCCG
The DNA here is from genome assembly GCF_040958095.1 of Procambarus clarkii. Taxonomy (NCBI): domain Eukaryota; kingdom Metazoa; phylum Arthropoda; class Malacostraca; order Decapoda; family Cambaridae; genus Procambarus; species Procambarus clarkii. Next base: position 19,040,951 of record NC_091167.1, read on the forward strand.
AGAGAGGACGAGACTATTCCTCAAGCGTGGAGGACCCGTGAGGAGAGCGCTGCTCCTCGGCCCCAACCCTCCTAAACATAACATAGAAATAGCCCAATCGTTGCTGACCATCTCGGCGGAAGAATTCACGAAGAAATGGAACTTTGACCCAATACGGGAGGTGCCAGTCAGCGGAGGTCACTACCAGTGGCAGCGTGTGACCTCGCCTGACCTTCACACTACGACGCGTCACCCCGCTAAACAGCCCAGAGTTCCTAGTGGAATATTAACTGGCAAGAGACCGTTGTGCAGCTGCACTTGCTGTACCTCTCACAGAAGCGCCGACGACTCCCAGAGTGATGCTGGAGCTCTCAGAGATGTCCCAACCTTTAGGGTTACGAAATCTACGCCTGGCAACACTGCAGCTTCGATAAGACAGTACGACAACTCCTTCACAGCCCGTGGCAGCGATATTTCTACGTTTAATAACGAGAAATCTAATTCTAATTCTACCAAATCTACGCCTGAGTCTGACACATCTACGTCTAAGTCTGATACATCAACAACTGCGCCAAAAGTCTCCAAGTGTGTGTCTACGAGCGACGCCTCAACAGATTCCTTGGCACGTACGTCTGGCAGCGTGGCCCCCACCCTGAGCGAGGTACAACTGCGACAAACTTGCATCACAGGTCAGTAAACACTGAATGTTTATGTTATTGTCACATATAGTGTTATATATTACCAATCATTCACTAAGTTTAAGATTTTGTTTTAATATGTACTTTTTTGGGTTTTGACGTCTTTCAATTTCTTCGTAATTCTTGCAATGTTATTCCCTCGTTTGCTGACATTTAATTGTCTTTACGTGAATATGTCCGTTCACGTGGCAAATGTCCTCTGACAACATCACGTGACTAATGATCTCTCACATCACGTGACTAATGACCCCATGACAACATCACGTGACTAATGATCTCTCACATCACGTGACTAATGACCCCATGACAACACCACGTGACTAATGATCTCTCACATCACGTGACTAATGACCCCATGACAACATCACGTGACTAATGACCTCTCACATCACGTGACTAATGACCCCATGACAACATCACGTGACTAATGATCTCTCACATCACGTGACTAATGACCCCATGACAACACCACGTGACTAATGATCTCTCACATCACGTGACTAATGACCCCATGACAACATCACGTGACTAATGACCTCTCACATCACGTGGCTAATGACCCCATGACATCACGTGACTAATGACCTCTCACATCACGTGGCTAATGACCCCCATGACAACATCACGTGACTAATATTCTCTCACATCACGTGACTAATGACCCCATGACATCACGTGACTAATGACCCCATGACATCACGTGACTAATGACCCCATGACAACATCACGTGACTAATGACCTCATGACAACATCACGTGACTAATATCCTCTTAACATCACGTGACTAATTTGTCTTTTTCTTCCTCCAGATTTTGCTTGGCCTAGTAAGCGAAGGCGACTCATCGACCTCCAGAAAAACACTGCTTTACACCCACCAATCAGCGCCTTCGTATGATCTCTAGTGACCAATGAGCGCCTTCGTGTGAACTCTAGTGACCAATTAGATTCCTCGTGTGACCTCTCTAGTGACCAATCAGCACCCTCGTGTGACCTCTAGCGACCAATCAGCGCCCTCTTGTGACATCTCTAGTGAACAATCTGTGCCCTCCCGTGAACTCTAGTGACCAATGAGCGCCCTTGTTTTAACTAGTGACCAATCAGCGCCCTCGTATAAATTTTAGTGACGAATCAGAGCCTTCGGAGAGCTCTTGAACCTTAACCAAACAGCATTCTCGCTTGAACAATAGTAACTAATAAGCTATAGTGTCCTCTATAGCGTCCATAGTGACCAATTACCGTATGCACAATGAAATCACATTAACGTGATGAATCAGTGAGAAAATCAGCACGAGCCATCAGGAGGATTCGAACCCGCACACTAGGTACTCCCAAACACACGCCCTAGACCACTACGCCATGACATGGTAAAAAAAAAAGTACAGCAGCCTGGGATTCGATTGAATCCTCTAGGGGTCCTGAGGCTTTCACTGAATCCCAATCAGGGTTTCATGCATTGCCCACCCGTGCACTCTGGCTGTGGTCCAAGAGCTCTTCCTCAACACTTCTCTTCAATTGCACAATAATAACGTTATGTAGGGTTATTAACGTGTTGTGGGAATTCTAAGTAACCAATCACCGCCTTGATGTGAAGTCTGATGACCAATCAGAACATTACCTTAACCGGAGCGCCCAGTAGCAAATCAGTTTCTTTTTGTGAATTCCAGTATTGAACTGCCACCTTCCCGGGGTGGAAGTTATAAAGCAGATTTAGATATTTCTTGTAACGAATCAAAACTTCTGCCGACTTTTTCATCACTCCGACCAATGACATTGTCACCATCAAACAAGGTAATTATGTGACAGATAAGAAGCTATACAACATGTCACAATTAGCAGCTTGAGTATATAATGTGTATTTGATATGTACATACTTCTGTATATATTTACATATTTATAAAATAATACACGCACATTCATACCTAGACGAAGGGATACACTTATGTGTATGTATTAATATACATATTAACGCATAACCACATGTATAATGATTATGCACATAAACATTTTACATATAAATCCCCCCATCTCTCGATTTATATAGACTGTTTAATTGAGTCTTGGATTGCATTGAGGGTGACAATATTCTTGCTGGTAGGTCACTAGGCTTTTGTGGTGGTCTAAATATTCCTAAAGTTGATAAGCGTGAAGCCTAATATCAGTAAAAACCCACAAATATGTCCAAATGCTCACACTATATGTGGCTATGAAGTTTAAATAAAA
>NC_091167.1:19048848-19090206 GCF_040958095.1 Procambarus clarkii
TAAACTAACTTAGTTATAAACCCACGGAACCGCCTACCCGCCGAAGCCGTCAATACTGATACATTACTGTATTTAATAAATCCGTTTGATAAAATCATCAACATAAATGGAGGGATTTTTGTCAAGCCGCCGGCTCCCTGTCCTCGGTGAGACTAATAGAGATAGCGGATAGGTTGATAGGCCTTAATAACCCTCCAGAGGTTGATAGACCTTAATAAACTTAATAAGAGAGAGAGAAAGAGAGAGAGAGAGAGAGAGAGAGAGAGAGAGAGAGAGAGAGAGAGAGAGAGAGAGAGAGAGAGAGAGAGAGAGAGAGAGAGAGAGAGAGAGAGAGAGAGAGAGAGAGAGAGAGAGAGAGAGAGAGAGAGAGAGAGAGAGAGAGAGAGAGAGAGAGAGAGAGAGAGAGAGACAGACAGACAGACAGACAAAGGTAGCCAACAATTTAGCAAGATATACTAGCGCGATAAAAGACATGAAAGAAGGAGAGAATGAAAGAGAAGTAAAGGAAGAGGTTGAGAGCAGGTGATGGCTGGCGCAGGAACACGACACTTCACTAATGGCCCAAACTCCTTAACGAGAAGGAAGAGTTGAGAAAGTGGAAAGGGAGGCTGACGGGAGGGGGTAAGGGAAGGGGGGAGGTCTCTGAGGGAAGGGGAGGCAGGAAGGGAGAGGGGAAATTGTAAATGTGGGAATATTTAGAAAGGTAGATAAGGCAAGGATGTTTGTCATGTGATATCTCTCTCTCTCTCTCTCTCTCTCTCTCTCTCTCTCTCTCTCTCTCTCTCTCTCTCTCTCTCTCTCTCTCTCTCTCTCTCTCTCTCTCTCTCTCTCTCTCTCATATCTTTCTTTTCCCTCCGTTCGTGTCTTTTTCAATTTCCTTTGTCACGTGTTCAGGTTCTCAGGTGTCAGAAATATTTTACGTCCTTTACAGCAAAAATGTTTGGGAAGTGAAGAGAAAAGGGGAGAACACTCGCACACTCACGCACACACACACACACACACACACACACACACACACACACACACACACACACACACACACACTCACACACACACACACACACACACACACACACACACTCACTCACTCACACACACACACACACACACACACACTCACTCACTCACTCACACACACACACACACACACACACACACACACACACACACACACACACACACACACACACACACACACACACACACACACACACACACACACACACACACACACACACACACACACACTCACTCACACTCACACACACACACACACACTCACACACACTCACACACACACACACACACACACACACACACACACACACACACACACACACACACACACACACACACACACACACACACACACACACACACACACACACACAATGTTTGGTCAATGTTTGCGGACGATGCTAAAATTATGAGAAGGATTAAAACAGAAGAGGACTGTTTGAGGCTTCAAGAAGACCTAGACAAGCTGAAGGAATGGTCGAACAAATGGTTGTTAGAGTTTAACCCAACCAAATGTAATGTAATGAAGATAGGTGTAGGGAGCAGGAGGCCAGATACAAGGTATCATCTGGGAGAGGAAATTCTTCAGGAGTCAGAGAAGGAAAAAGACTTGGGGGTTGATATCACGCCAGACCTGTCTCCTGCAGCACATATCAAGCGGATAACATCAGCGGCATATGCCAGGCTGGCCAACATACGAACGGCATTCAGAAACTTGTGTAAAGAATCATTCAGAACTTTGTATACCACATATGTCAGGCCAATCCTGGAGTATGCAGCCCCAGCATGGAGTCCATATCTAGTCAAGGATAAGACTAAACTGGAAAAGGTTCAAAGGTTTGCCACCAGACTAGTACCCGAGCTGAGAGGTATGAGCTACGAGGAGAGACTACGGGAATTAAACCTCACTTCGCTGGAAGACAGAAGAGTTAGGGGGGACATGATAACCACATTCAAGATTCTGAAGGGGATTGATAGGGTAGATAAAGACAGTCTATTTAACACAAGGGGAACACGCACAAGGGGACACAGGTGGAAACTGAGTGCCCAAATGAGCCACAGAGATATTAGAAAGAACTTTTTTAGTGTCAGAGTGGTTGACAAATGGAATGCATTAGGGGGTGATGTGGTGGAGGCTGACTCCATACACAGTTTCAAGTGTAGATATGACAGAGCCCGATAGGCTCAGGAATCTGTACACCTGTTGATTGACGGTTGAGAGGCGGGACCAAAGAGCCAGAGCTCAACCCCCGCAAACACAACTAGGTGAGTACAACTAGGTGAGTACACACACACACACACACACACACACACACACACACAGAGTTGGATGTGACAAAGGCTATAGGCCCAGATGGAATCTCCCCTTGGATACTAAAGGAAGGAGCAGAAGAACTGTGCCTGCCACTCTCCATAGTGTATAACAAATCACTGGCAACAGGGGAACTGCCAGAAATTTGGAAAGCAGCTAACGTAGTCCCGATATACAAGAAAGGGGATAGATAGGAGGCACTGAACTACAGGCCAGTGTCCCTAACCTGCATACCATGCAAGCTGATGGAGAAGATTGTGCGAAGAAAGCTAGTGGAGCACCTGGAGCGAAGGAACTTTGTAACACAGCATCAACATGGGTTCAGGGATGGCAGGTCCTGCCTCACAGGGTTACTTGAATTCTACGACCAGGCAACAAAAATCAGGCAAGAAAGAGAAGGGTGGACAGACTGCATATTTTTGAATTGTCAGAAAGCCTTTGATACAGTACCACACAAGAGGCTAGTGAAAAAGCTGGAGATGCTGGCTGGAGTGAAAGGGAAGGTACTCCACTGGATACAGGAGTACCTAAGCAACAGGAGACAACGAGTCAGTGTGAGGGGTGAGGTCTCAGATTGACGAGACGTTACGAGTGGAGTCCCGCAGGGGTCAGTCCTTGGACCTATACTATTTCTGATATATGTAAATGATCTCCCAGAGGGTATAGACTCGTTTCTCTCAATGTTTGCCGATGATGCAAAAATTATGAGGAGGATTGAAACAGAGGACGATAGTAGGAGGCTACAAGATGACCTAGACAGACTGAGTGAATGGTCCAACAAATGGCTGTTGAAGTTCAACCCGAGTAAATGCAAAGTAATGAAACTAGGCAGTGGAAACAGGAGGCCAGACACAGGATACAGAATAGGAGATGAAGTACTTAATGAAACGGACAGAGAGAAAGATCTAGGAGTTGAAATCACACCAAACGTGTCTCCTGAAGCCCACATAAAGAGAATAACGTCTGCGGCATATGCGAGGCTGGCTAACATCAGAACAGCCTTCAGGAACCTGTGTAAAGAATCATTCAGAATCTTGTACACCACATATGTAAGACCAATCCTGGAGTATGCGGCCCCAGCATGGAGCCCGTACTTTGTCAAGCACAAGACGAAGCTGGAAAAAGTCCAAAGGTATGCCACTAGACTAGTCCCAGAACTAAGAGGCATGAGTTACAAGGAAAGACTGCAGGAAATGCACCTTATGACACTGGAAGACAGAGGAGTAATGGGAGACATGATCACAACCTACAAAATCCTCAGGGGAATCAACCGGGTAAACAAGGATAAACTATTCAACACTGGTGGTACACGAACAAGGGGACACAGGTGGAAACTGAGTACCCACATGAGCCACAGAGACGTTAGAAGGAACTTTTTCAGTGTCAGAGTAGTTAACGGATGGAATGCATTAGGAAGTGATGTGGTGGAGGCTGACTCCATACACAGTTTCAAATGTAGATATGATAGAGCCCAGTAGGCTCAGGAACCTGTACACCAGTTGATTGACAGTTGAGAGGCGGGACCAAAGAGCCAAAGCTCAACCCCCCGCAAGCACAACTAGGTGAGTACACACACACACACACACACACACACACACACACACACACACACACACACACAGCCTGGCGCGATAAAGGAGGGACTCACTCCACCCTCTTATCATATAATTAATTTAAGGGTAATTGGTTGTTAGGAAGGGGTGGCTGTACACCAATAATCTGCTGGTGATACGTGGTTAACGATCCCGTGTCTGACGCTAACAACCCATTAAGATATTTATGGCTTGTTTCGTGGGTAGTTTTGTGTGTGTGTGTGTGTGTGTGTGTGTGTGTGCGTGTGTGTGTGTGTGTGCGTGTGTGTGTGTGTGTGTGTGTGTGTGTGTGTGTGTGTGTGTGTGTGTGTGTGTGTGTGTGTGTGTGTGTGTACGAATGAACATGTTATGATTTGTATATTTTTATGTTTGCTTGTATCCTCAAATTTCTACTTAATTAACAAAATTCTCTAAATACAATTTAATCATAAACAAAACTCAGAATAAATCACGTCAACAATCAGTTCGCACAACTAGTCAATAATTAACTTCCGTAAACCATTTAAATAAAATATCAACAAAATTTCTTACATTTTATACAAACAACTCAATAAACCGTATTCCGGCCTCGTCAGAATTATATACATTTATAACTTTCTTGAAACAAAATATTACTATGGAAAAAAACGAGGATTGTCAAAAAAAAATTATATACATGGAGTAAGGTGTAATCTACACATATACTGGCTGAGTATTTTGTTTAAGATTTGCTACTTGGAACAAAAAATTCCAAGTAGCACGGGCTATGGCGAGCCCGTAGTGGACTTTGGCTGAGTAGTTTGGTCTCCTGTTATATGTGAGATTACTGTGCATTTGCCGGTTGGTCACTGGGCCTTTGTGGTGGCATTAAAGCACTTCAAACGCTGGTTGGACTTTAAGCCCAACAGCAAACTATGTGGTTGGTACAATGACGGCATCGCATCTTTCAGGTCGGCGTTCGATCCCCGCTGGTCCAAGTTATTATGTACATACCCACCCTTTCCACCACCGCCCACGGGATGGGTATGGGGTGCATAACAAAGAAATGAAATTAACCAAAAATATGTCTTCATATTCCAGACTCCGTGTCATCAAATCCTTATAATTGATATATAGTCATACGCGCTTCTTCCATCGTCGGCGTTCACTCCCTTATGTTCTAATCGCTTGAGCACAAATTCTTTCAATTCTTACACATATCCCGTCTATATACATTGGTGTTTATCCTAACGCCTGTCAACCTACGAAAGGTTATTAAGGCAACACCAGCTGACCAGCCAGTAAGAATACTTGAGGCAAGAAGGACTTAAAATTTCAGATTGTATTCACAGTGAAAAGGAATGTAACTCTTTCAAGTTTGATATAGTCATTCTGACTGCGCACTTTCTGTTCCCACCACCCAGCTAATAAAAGCCTCACTCACCCTGGGTGATCGATAGATAACCAGTCCTGATCGTCAAATAATTACCATGGTTACCCCTCGCTAACCGCCCCTGTGTCTTTAATGTACACGATAATTAAGGTAATGTAAGCGGTAGAGAGTAATGGACTTGGTACACTGATTCTGATACATCACAGTCTCTCACTGGAGCAAAACATTGGCATTTAATGATTGGCTTTGCTAAGTGTCTGGTTATTACATTGTCGGAAGGGTTTCCTTTCATTTCTTGTGGTGGCGGCTGCTACTGTGTGTGTGTGTCTGTCTGTATCTTGAGATATATACAAGAGTTGTTACATTCTTGTACAGCCACTAGTACGCGTAGCGTTTCGGGCAGGTCCCTGGAATACGATCCCCGCCGCGAAGAATCGTTGTTACAACCAAGTACACATTTTACTGTTGAGTTAAACAGAGGCTACAGTTAAGGATTTGCGCCCAGTAAATCCTCCCTGGCCAGGATACGAACCCATGACAAAGCGCTCGCGGAACGCCAGGCGAGTGTCTTACCACTACACAACGGAGACGGCTAAGCTTCAGCTCCTTGGTCCCGCCTCTCAAACATAACTGGTGTACAGGTTCCTGAGCCTATTGGGCTCTATCATATCTACCTTTGAAACTGTGTATGGAGTCAGCCTCCACCACATTACTGCCTAATGCATTCAACCTTTTAACTACTCTGACACTGAAAATATTCTTCTAATGTCTATGTGGCTCATTTGGGTAATAAGTTTCCACTTGTGTCCCCTTGTTCGTGTAAATTTGTCTTTGTATACCCCTGTCAATTCCCCTAAGAATCTTGTATGGGGTAACCATGTCTCCCACTACCGCTTCTGTCTTCTAGTGACCTGTGGTTTAATTCCAATATTCATTCCTCGTAACTCATGCCCTTTATGTCTTTATGTACCCTATCAATTCCTCTGAGAATCTTGTATGTGGTGATCATGTCCCCTCTAACTCTTCTGTCTCCCAGTGACGTGAGGTTTAATTCCCGTAGTCTCTCCTCGTAGCTCATACCCCTCAGCTCAGGTACTAGTCTGGAGACATACCTCTGAACTTTCTCTAACTTCGTCTTGTGCTTCACTTGGTATGGACTCCACGCTGAAGCTGCATGCTCCTGGACTGGTCTGACGTATCTGATATACAAAGTTCTGAATGATTCCTTTCACAAGTTTCTAAAGACAGTTCTTATGTTGGCCAGCCTGGCATATGTCGCTGATGATATCCTTTTGATGTGGGCTTTTTACTTGCTCGAGTTAAACATTTGTAACCATTTGTTGGACCATTCCTTGAGTTTGTCCATGTCATCTTGTAGTCTCTTGCTGCCCTCCTCTGTCTTAATCCTTCTCATAATTTTTGCATAATCAGCAAACATTGAGAGGAATGAGTCTATACCCTCTGGGAGATCATTGACGTATATCAGATACAGGATAGGTCCGAGTACAAAACCCTGTGGGATTCCGCTGGTGACATGTCGCCATATTGAAGTTTCTCCCCTCACAATAACTCTGTTTTCTGTTGCTGCCTTATCCACTGCAGCAGCTGACACTAGTAATGCTTCTCTAACTTATGCAACAGGCCAACACCCTCTAATGGGGTACTGTGTCAAATGCATTCTGACAGTCCAGATGTGCTACGAGCTATTTTCTCGCGATATTCTCCTCTACCTTGCATAGTATGCAAGTTAGGGGACACCGGCCTCTTGCCTGTCACCATTTCTCTATATTGTCACTACGTCAGCTGTCATCCAACTTTCTGGTAGTCTCTTGTTTCTAGTGACTTAGTATACCCAACAGAGAGTACCATGCAAAGTGCTTCTACACCCTCCTTTAGTATACGGTATATGTGAGTCTATATGTGAGTACGTGTCAGTGTGGGAATTAACAATAAAACAAGCAAATACACCAACAGCAGGACAGGTGGCAAAATATATATATATATATATATATATATATATATATATATATATATATATATATATATATATATATATATATATATATATATATATATATATATATATATATATATATATATATATTGCAGTAGTTATAGCTAATTTAGCTTTAATAACCAATAATTAAGTAGAGCAAAGATTACCATTTATAAATGTATAACAGCAACCCTCCCCCCCCCACCCCACAACCTATCACAATTATAGAGCTCAACCCCCGCAAGCACAACTAGGTGAGTACAATCGAATAATACTCGCACAGCTGATCAATAATAAACACAAGTTAATTATCAAGAACCGCAACATAAGTTACCTTAAAAATATATATAACACGCTATAGTTAGTACAACACAACAAAGTGTATTGCGAATACCGATCAGTTATATCAATTGCCGGAGTGAATAATATTTTCTATCGTTTAACAACATATGTATAGAAATTGGTTCACGAAATTAGTACACCTGTTATCAAAGCGTTATAATTAAAGTCTCAGGAAACAATTACAGTTGGAAAAAATAACCCGTTGTGCCCTCTTGCTTATAAATATATAAATAATTAAATAAATAAATAAAAGCCACAAGAATGCATTAATGTCTTTATATGGTTCAAAGCCAGTGTTCGCATTCTATTAATTCACATCAACGTAAACAAAAATATCGTGATAACGCTCAGTGTTTTGATATATTAAATTTGCATCAATAATATTACTTTGGGTAAAATAATATCAATGGCTGCTCGATTAGTATGAGAGTCGAAGAAAATTAAGTTTTAAATGAGAGGAGAAAGTCGAAGCCAGATCCAGTAAGCAAACGTCAATTGGATATTTGAAACAGTGGATGAGAGACATTGCAAATTTTACGAATAAAATATTCACACCAATTCAACCACATGTATTGTCCCATTATATATATATGTATATACGTATTTCACAAAATTAAACTCTTAGCCTAATTTGAAAATTGGACAGTCCCGGAGCCTGAATTTTTTCAATTATACCAGCAGCCTAGGCTGGGAAGAGATTCACAAAGCAGTTACGCAAACATTTACGAACCTGTACATCTTTTCTCAATCTTTGGCAGCTTAGTTTACAATTATTAAGCAGTTAATGAGCTCCGAAGCACCAGGAGGCTGTTTATAACAATAACAACAGTTGATTGGGAAGTTTTCATGCTTGTAAACTGTTTAATAAATGTAACCAAAGCCCTCAAAGATTGAGGAAAGATGTACACGTTCGTAAGTGCTTGCGTAACTGCTTCGTGAATCTGGTCCGAGGGCTCTTATGGTTATCTTGAGATGATTTCGGGGCTTAGTGTCCCCGCGGCCCGGTCCTCGACCTGGCCTCCTACCTGAATTGACCTCTGAGCCACCGTATGTAGTGACCTCCATGGGAACAGGAAGCCGACGGCTTGTCAAACGTCTCCCTCATAATTCATTAGGCCGTTTTCCAACTGAATTTTAAACTGAAATATTGCCTCGAGGGGACATGGCAATTATTGTTATGCTAACAAATGTATTATACTAATACCCCAGTATTATATTATACTAATAGTGTGCCGTCTCTTGTATATTATAAATGCCTCCGTTATGTGGCTTAGATAAACGAGGCTTGCGGTCGAGCTCCTGATTAAAATGATGTGGGTCTGTAACCTTTCCCATAGCCACTTACAGGATGGGTTTGTGGTCCCTTATCAATCACGGGATGGGTATGGGGTCCACTATCACTCATAGGATGGGTATGGGGTCCACTATCACTCACAGGCTGGGTATGGGGGTCCACTGCCACTCACAGGATAGGTATGGGGTCCACTATCACTCATAGGATGGGTATGGGGTCCACTATCACTCATAGGATGGGTATGGGGTCCTCTCCACTCATAGGCTGGGTGTGGGGTCCACTATCACTCTCAGTATGGGTATGGGGTCCTCTCCACTCATAGGCTGGGTATGGGGGTCCACTATCACTCATAGGATGGGTATGGGGGTCCACTATCACTCACAGGATGGGTATGGGGGACCACTATCACTCATAGGATGGGTATGGGGTCCACTATCATTCATAGGATGGGTATGGGGGTCCACTACCACTCACAGGATGGGTATGGGGTCCACTATCACTCATAGGATGGGTATGGGGGTCCACTATCATTCATAGGATGGGTATGGGGGTCCACTATCATTCATAGGATGGGTATGGAGTCCACTATCATTCACAGGATGGGTATGGGGTCCTCTACCACCCATAGGATGGGTACGGGGTCCACTATCACTCACAGTATGGGTATGGGGTCCACTATCATTCATAGGATGGGTATGGGGGTCCACTATCATTCATAGGATGGGTATGGAGTCCACTATCATTCACAGGATGGGTATGGGGGTCCACTATCATTCATAGGATGGGTATGGGGGTCCACTATCATTCATAGGATGGGTATGGGGTCCACTATCACTCACAGTATGGGTATGGGGTCCTCTGCCACTCACAGTATGGGTATGGGGTCCTCTGCCACTCACAGGATGGGTATGGGGTCCTCTGCCACTCACAGGATGGGTATGGGGTCCACTGTCACTCACAGTATGGGTATGGGGTCCTCTGTCACTCACAGTATGGGTATGGGGTCCACTGTCACTCACAGTATGGGTATGGGGTCCTCTGTCACTCACAGTATGGGTATGGGGTCCTCTGTCACTCACAGTATGGGTATGGGGTCCTCTGTCACTCACAGTATGGGTATGGGGTCCTCTGTCACTCACAGTATGGGTATGGGGTCCTCTGCCACCCACAGTATGGGTATGGGGTCCTCTGCCACCCATAGTATGGGTATGGGGTCCTCTGCCACCCACAGTATGGATATGGGGTCCACTGTCACTCACAGTATGGGTATGGGGTCCTCTGCCACCCACAGTATGGGTATGGGGTCCTCTGCCACCCACAGTATGGGTATGGGGTCCTCTGCCACCCACAGTATGGGTATGGGGTCCTCTGCCACCCACAGTATGGATATGGGGTCCACTGTCACTCACAGTATGGGTATGGGGTCCTCTGCCACCCACAGTATGGGTATGGGGTCCTCTGCCACCCACAGTATGGGTATGGGGTCCACTGTCACTCACAGTATGGGTATGGGGTCCACTGTCACTCACAGTATGGGTATGGGGTCCTCTGCCACTCACAGTATGGGTATGGGGTCCTCTGCCACCCACAGTATGGATATGGGGTCCACTGTCACTCACAGTATGGGTATGGGGTCCTCTGTCACTCACAGTATGGGTATGGGGTCCTCTGCCACCCACAGTATGGGTATGGGGTCCTCTGCCACCCACAGTATGGATATGGGGTCCTCTGTCACTCACAGTATGGATATGGGGTCCACTGTCACTCACAGTATGGGTATGGGGTCCTCTGCCACCCACAGTATGGGTATGGGGTCCTCTGTCACCCACAGTATGGGTATGGGGTCCACTGTCACTCACAGTATGGGTATGGGGTTCTCTGTCACTCACAGTATGGGTATGGGGTCCTCTGTCACTCACAGTATGGGTATGGGGTCCTCTGTCACTCACAGTATGGATATGGGGTCCACTGTCACTCACAGTATGGGTATGGGGTCCTCTGCCACCCACAGTATGGGTATGGGGTCCTCTGTCACCCACAGTATGGGTATGGGGTCCTCTGCCACCCACAGTATGGGTATGGGGTCCACTGTCACTCACAGTATGGTTATGGGGTCCTCTGTCACTCACAGTATGGGTATGGGGTCCTCTGTCACCCACAGTATGGGTATGGGGTCCTCTGCCACTCACAGTATGGGTATGGGGTCCTCTGCCACTCACAGTATGGGTATGGGGTCCACTGTCACCCACAGTATGGGTATGGGGTCCTCTACCACTCACAGTATGGGTATGGGGGCCTCTGCCACCCACAGTATGGATATGGGGTCCTCTGCCACTCACAGTATGGGTATGGGGTCCTCTACCACTCACAGTATGGGTATGGGGTCCACTGTCACCCACAGTATGGGTATGGGGTCCTCTACCACTCACAGTATGGGTATGGGGTCCTCTGTCACCCACAGTATGGGTATGGGGTCCTCTGCCACCCACAGTATGGGTATGGGGTCCTCTGCCACTCACAGTATGGGTATGGGGTCCTCTGCCACCCACAGTATGGGTATGGGGTCCTCTGCCACCCACAGTATGGATATGGGGTCCTCTGCCACCCACAGTATGGGTATGGGGTCCTCTGCCACCCACAGTATGGATATGGGGTCCTCTGTCACTCACAGTATGGGTATGGGGTCCTCTGTCACTCACAGTATGGGTATGGGGTCCTCTGTCACTCACAGTATGGGTATGGGGTCCTCTGTCACTCACAGTATGGGTATGGGGTCCTCTGTCACTCACAGTATGGGTATGGGGTCCTCTGCCACTCACAGTATGGGTATGGGGTCCACTGTCACTCACAGTATGGGTATGGGGTCCTCTGCCACTCACAGTATGGGTATGGGGGCCTCTGCCACCCACAGTATGGGTATGGGGGCCTCTGTCACCCACAGTATGGGTATGGGGGCCTCTGCCACCCACAGTATGGGTATGGGGGCCTCTGTCACCCACAGTATGGGTATGGGCACATTATAAATGAGATCAACTAACCTCACACTTAAAGCATCGCAATTTTAACGTAATATTATAATAATTTAGATAAAATTATGTTAATCAAAATATTATGAAATACTGTACTAATTAACGGCTACAGTACTGTTAATTATACTGTAATTATAATCTGTTAAGATTATACTGTAATCATTTGTTTGTCTAGTGTTAGGCTTAGGACCTATCACCCTCTGGAGGGCTAATATGGCCTATCAGGTTTTGAAGGGTTATTAATTTAAGGCCTATCAAGCTCTGGAGAATTATTTAGGCCTATCAACCTCTAGAGGGCTATTAAGGGCTATCAGCCTCTGGAGGGTTATTAAGGCCAATCAACCTCTGGAGGATTATTAAGGCCTATCAGCTTTATAAACGTTATTAAGGCCTATCTGCCTCTGAAGAGTTATTTAGGCCTATCAACCTCTGGAAAGTTACTAAAATTCTGCCAATTTCTGAAAGGTTATTAAGACCAATCAACCTCTGGAGGGCTGTTAATACCACGTCAATAGCTTACTAACCAACTAACAAGTTGGTTAGTAACTTGCAAGTTGGTTAGGCTGACCAACCTCCAGAGGTTGAAAAACCCTCCATAACTATTGACCAACCTCCACAAGTACTCGCCTAACCACCTCACCATAAGAGGATATAACCAGGTGCTAAGCACAGTAGAATTTGTCTTTGAGAATGTAAGGAGAGACCTTACGAAACGCATCACAAGGCGTCAGACCCAAATAAAAGGTAAAAATGAACTTTGGAGAGTTAATTTTTCAGCTTCCTGCTTCAGTGGGTATATATATATATATATATATATATATATATATATATATATATATATATATATATATATATATATATATATATATATATGGGTCAGTAGCAGACCCATATAGGGCCTCTCTTGAGATGATTTCGGGGCTTTAGTGTCCCCGCGGCCCGGTCCTCGACCAGGCCTCCACCCCCAGGAAGCAGCCCGTGACAGCTGACTAACACCCAGGTACCTATTTTACTGCTAGGTAACAGGGGCATAGGGTGAAAGAAACTCTGCCCATTGTTTCTCGCCGGCGCCTGGGATCGAACCCAGGACCACAGGATCACAAGTCCAGCGTGCTGTCCGCTCGGCCGACCGGCTCCCTCCCTATAGACCAAAGTAATAGACCTGACCTAATAGACCTTACTGCGTAAGGTCTATTGTGAGATATAAATCCTCTATGTGGCTCTAATTGCCATTAACATATATTTTGTAAAAAACAAAAACAAATCAATAATATCACAATATTATATGATTATATATTAAGTAAACATTTACCCCTATACACCCTAATTAACAATGCCTGGGTTATAAGCCTCATATGTTTTTGTATATTATTTGTTAGTACTAAATGTTGTTCAATAATAAGGTTGTTAATGATTCTATAAATTATAGCCCTACATATTAAATTATTAATTTCAAATCAAATATTGACGCCATTGAATTCTAATTAAAAAAGTCTGATTAAGAAGTTTTAACATAACTCTTAGTATACTTGCTGAGTATATCTTTGTATATGTATATAATAAGTTCAATACAATCAAACAGTCAAACAATCCTTTGTAAATATTTATTGTATGTATGTACCTTACCTAAATAAAATTGTATTGTATTGTATATCACCGGATATATATCACTCTGTGTATATCACCGGACTGTATATCTTTGAAACAGCTCATACAGGAGAAAATATACAAGATATATAAAATATTAAATAATAGGGACAAAATCCCTGGCTTGTATTTATGTGTATATGTATTAAAGTACACATTTGAATGTGGTCAACACCCACCAAACACACACCGAAACTACGACGTTGGTACAACGTTCGAACAAGTTTTAACCTCCTAACCAGTTATAACAACCAATATAGCAAGTTGTAACAACGTTCTAATACGTCATAAACACGTTAAGCCAAGATGTAACAACTTTATTTCAAGTTGTAACAAGCGGAAAATAGTGACAATTTCGGTTTGTGTTTCCAGAGCACTGACCTGTAATCACTCTATTTATATTATTGTTAACCCAACAGGCTATATAACTTGTGCTGTTACAGTTTCGTCTACAATATAATGGATATATAGTAAGTATACCTAAACTTGGGGTACTTGACATTAAGTATACCATTAGCTGGGTACTAGACATTATTAAGCACAAATACCCTTATCTGGATACTTGGGATTATTAAGTAATTGTTACATATTTAAGTGCATGGAAATCTTATCTTTCTAAGTTTATGTATCTCAATCATTTCCTTTAATTCACTAATACATCTTCTAGTTCAAGCAATTATTCAATTTAAGCCTCTTAAAAAACGCTTGAGAATAAGCTTTATATATGACAATGATAGGTAGATAACTGTAAGTTGACTCATGTCTCATGTAATCTATTTATTAATGTCATTATACATACACTATAATTATAAATACAATTATATATTATAATTATATATACATTATAAGTATATATGCAATTATATATACATTATAATTATATATGCTAATTATATATACATTATAATTACAGTATATATATACAAATATATATATATATATATATATATATATATATATATATATATATATATATATATATATATATATATATATATATATATATATATATATATTATAATTATATATACAGTACAATTATATATACATTATAACTGAATAAATTGTGTATGTCTGCATTGTATTTTTTCCTTTGTTTAGTATCATGTTGTATAATGAGTATCCGTATTCTTATTGCATTTATTATATAATAAATAATTATAATAGGCCATATTACTTTACAGTGTTGTTCCCATGTATAATTAGACATTTACCCAATTTAGTAAAGTGAATTATAGAGGTACAGCCATTTATGAATAGAATTATAGAACGATTAACTAAAAGTTAATTGATTCATTAAAACACAAATGTAAAACAAAAATTCTATGATAAGAATTGTTTATGAATAATATATTTTATAATATTTAATTTTCTAGGCTTGTCTAACCAATGACCATTCAGTTGCATCAACATTTTTTTTTATCAAAGTTGCACAAAAAATAGTTAAATTAATAATTAAAGAAGATATATATATATATATTACACACAGAAATCACCACAATTTGATGCATCAAATGAACACATCCACAAGGGCCGTGATGAGGATTCGAACCTACGTCGGAGTCGATTAAGGCAGCGTCGGCCGAGCGGACAGCACGCTGGACTTGTGATCCTGTAGTCCTGGGTTCGATCCCAGGCGCCGGCGAGAAACAATGGGCAGAGTTTCTTTCACCCTATGCCCCTGTTACCTAGCAGTAAAATAGGTACCTGGGTGTTAGTCAGCTGTCACGGGCTGCTTCCTGGGGGTGGAGGCCTGGTCGAGGACCGGGCCGCGTGGACACTAAAGCCCCGAAATCATCTCAAGAAGATAGCGTCTGGGATCCTCTCGGACGTAGATTCGAATCCTCTTCACGGCCCTTGTGGATTGGTTTACATATTTATTTATCTGACTTCTTGCCACATGAACTCCTCTAAATAATCCTTTATTGCATCGCCAGTTTACTTCAGTATACGGTGACTATTCCGGCCGTAACTGTAAACCACTGAGCCATCAACAAGTTTACTCTTTTTCGAGAATACTACAACCCCGGGGAGAGAGATGTAAAGCCCCAAGACGAGTTTACTGGCCATGCAACCACTACTTTATTAGTGAAAATTAATTTAGGACTAAGTAAACTATGTAAATACCGGGTATGCCGAGGCGAAGTAAACTCCTGCTGCTGCTGTTGTTGTTGGCTGAAGGCGACGTCGCTCGGAAGAGCCCGGGTAAACCTTATGAACGCTCGGAAGAGCCCGGGTAAACCTCTCATGAACGCTCGGAAGAACCCGGGTAAACCTCTCATGAACGCTCGGAAGAGCCTGGGTAAACCTCTCATGAAAGCTCGAAAGAGCCTGGGTAAACCTCTCTCATGAAAGCTCGAAAGAGCCTGGGTAAACCTCATGAACTCTTGGAAGAGCCTGGGTAAACCTCATGAACTCTTGGAAGAGCCTAGGTAAACCTCATGAACTCTTGGAAGAGCCTGGGTAAACCTCATGAACTCTTGGAAGAGCCTGGGTAAACCTCATGAACTCTTGGAAGAGCCTAGGTAAACCTCATGAACTCTTGGAAGAGCCCGGGTAAACCTCTCATGAACGCTCAGAAGAACCCGGGTAAACCTCTCTCATGAACACGTGACATGATATTGTTGCCAAACATCAGCTGGTATAAAGCGCACGTGATTGGCCAGTTGTCCAGTTGAGCCGGCAACGTGATTGGCAAGACGATACGGCGTAGACTGTTACCTTCACTCTGATTGGTCAAAACAGGAAGGCGTATAGTGACCTCTGGCGAGCAGCAAGTGAACCACAACCCAAACCCCTAATCGTAAGACACCCTGAATATAAGATGTTCTCACATTCTTCGTCTTACAAGAACGTAAGAACTCTTGTGTATATAAATAAATAATAGAATATATAAAATACAATTAATTGATGACTCTTGCGTGGAGTTGGTGACACAGCCACTTAAAGAAAATATATATAATGCCTAGTTACACACAGAAATCACAATATATATATATATATATATATATCACAATATATATATATATATATGTATCACAATATATATATATATATATATATATATATTGATATATATCACAATATATATATATATATATATATATATATATATATATATATATATATATATATATATATATATATATATATATATATATATATATATATATATATATATATATATATATATATATATATATATATATATATATATATACTAGTTTGGTGTCAATAATAACCTGTCCTCAGGCTAGGCTCGTCCATATGACAGTCAACCCCAAAAAACGCACTTAGCAATTTTTGAACGTACTACGTACTCAAAATTTGTATTTCCTAGACTATTAAGTTTGATATTATTACATAAAAGAATGTCTTGAATAGCTGGGGTCTAACTTAAGTTTGGCTTAGTAAGGTTGTTGTAAGCAGAGAGCATTTGACATTTGTTAATGAAGAAGTGGGTTGATAAATAGCAAGTTTGGTATGGGCCCATAAGGTCAGCTGTAAGTTTGTTCTTAAGACCTCCAGAGGGCTGTAAATATCACTGGATATTTAGAACATGTTCATGTTCACTATGAGAACACAGAGGTACAGACAGTAGCATCAAGCAGTCTTTAATTAAGCGCCAGGTTCACCTCTATATTATGTTTGATATTGCATATTGGAATCACTTTTATTAAAGCTAATTTTTTTTTGCTTGAATATGTCTCAAGTAATCTATAATTCATCATAGTAAATAGAATGAATAAAAATTGCAAGTACATTGTATTCACCAATACATGTTCTTAATATATATATATATATATATATATATATATATATATATATATATATATATATATATATATATATATATATATATATATATATATATATATATGTCGTATTGCACTACTTGGCCTAGTATGCAAGGCCCAATTTGCCTAACAGGAAGAGTGATTTTCGCAATTTTCTAATATTTCTTTCCAAATTAGTACAGATATTTCAATTAATAATATTACATTATATTAAGAACATAAATTACTGACTTAGTTGTGTTAGGTTTGATTAAATTTCTATTAAGTTTAACTCAATTAAAAAAAAAAACTAATAACATATAATGTAATGAGAAGTTTTATCAGTCCATAAGGAGAAACTGAAAAATATATTTTGGGAAAATTCGCATTGTTAGGCAACTTGGCCTATTAGGCACAACATACCCAGTTTACTTTAGTCTTAGACTGTACAGGACTGCTCGTATCCGTCTTGGGGCCAGATTCACGAAGCTGGTACGAACCTGTACATCTTTTCTCAATCTTTTTCAGCTTAGTTTACAATTATTACACAGTTAATGAGCTCCGAAGCACCAGGAGGCTGTTTATAACATTAACAACAGTTGATTGGCAAGTTTTCATGCTAGTAGTGTTTAATAAATGTAACCAAAGCCGTCAAAGATTGATGAAAGATGTACACGTTCGTAAGTGCTTTCGTGAATCTGGCCCCATGACCACAAAATAATTTGTATGACAGTCCTCTTATAAACAATAATCAACAGCAAATACAACGGTTAAATAAAATACTAAATACATTATAATTTTATTGATGCAATTTTTCTGTAAAGTAATAATGTACAGAGTGAGCATTCAGTGTTGGCACCGCGCCTGGTCAAGCAGAATCCACTAAAAAAAAAAATTCAATCTAAAATCTAAACTTTTTTAAAACAAATGAGAATTAATAATTCCCCATAATAGTTGAGCTCCGGGAACACATTGTGAAATGGCAACCTTTAATGTTTATTTTGGTTTAATGAATGAATATCAGTCTTTGTTAAATTATCTTACACGGGTATTATAAGTACAGTATATGAATATCTTACACGGGTATTATAAGTACAGTATATGAAACATTACTATATATTTTTGCAGTAATTATAACTCACATGAACAAATCTGTAAAGCCTAATTCAATTTTAGAATCAAATATAAAGACTTTTAATTACTCCTTTTTGAACATTTTAAAATGATTCCTTGACATGTTTCATATTCTGAATTCTCTAAATGGAACATAAAGTACAAAATATCAATATTGATCCTGTTAACAAAATATATAACTATTTGCAGATTAAGTTGCTTTGACTTGTACAATTAATAAAATATGAAGCACCTTTAAAATTAATAAACAAAATAGATAAATAATAATTTAAGGAATTTTACCATCCAAAATTGTAACAATGCTGATGGGTAAATAATTGAGAAACATTATGTAAATACATTTTTTCCTATCTTTATACATGACTCAATAAATGACAACGTTTACTTTATATTTTGGGGATATCTTCATAAACATAAAAATTACTTTATTTCTATCAATATACTGCAACTTAACCATGAATTTTTAAATTCAATCTGGGACAATTTCCTATCACTCACTCCGAGACGACTTAATAAACCATATTAAGAGCTTCTAAGTATTGTTCTTCAACATTAAATTACAAAACCACAAAGTAAGTAATTTAGATGTACAATGAAATCACAATGTGATATATGAGAAAATATTGAAGCCATACGATGGGATCGAACCTGCGTCCCAACGTACAACCTCAACGTTCTTCCTTAATTCAGAGTATTATTACTATTTTGATAATGCATGATTGTTTCCGTGCCACACACTGCTTGAGCGAAATTACGAGATCGATAGAGATTGGGGACGTCATTGGACTAGATGCCAAATATTGCTTGAGTAACACTTGTCTTAGCCTAGAGTCTTATCAGGGCCCTTTAGGCTAAGAAAATCTTACACTAACTAGTACTCTACATAAACATATCATCCCCTCCCCCTTCTCCTATTTCCCCAAAGAACATAATAGTTGTACAAATATAACATGAGATCATAGATCAGAGACATGACTGTTCTCTCCATTATAAAAACTGAACACGACAGATGAATAAACTAAAAAAAAACTAATTAATTGAAAGGCAATTCACTATTACACCAAGTGTCTGTCTCACTTAAATCATTGTCTAAGAAATAATAAAAGTTTCCTTCATAAGGAGTTGAATCAGTCATGATCCTTTCATAAGCAATAAAATCAAATTTTAGTAACTGAAAGCTGTTAAACGAGAGATTACATTGCACTACCACAGTTGAAAAAAAATATTTTGCATTCTAGGCTATTTCAGTGACTACAATTTGAATTTTATCGCTACAGTATTAACAAATGATTCTGCAAACCAGAATCTTTTAGCTACAGTGATAATTTAACATCAGTACAGTACATGGTTAAATTGGTTATAAATGAACTTAAATTCTAATGTGTGACCATTGTGTTAAGTATTCCTTTCCCTGTTCAAGCATTGTATAAATATTCCTTCACTGTAGTGTAGGAATTCATACAACACTAAGAAACAGCAATTCTTCTGTCAACCACCAAAACTACCGTAGAATTCCATCATACACTGAAATAAATTCTTGAGTCAAGCCCAGCATACACTGACATAAATTCTTGAGTCAAGCCCATCATACACTGAAATAAATTCTTGAGTCAAGCCCAGCATACACTGACATAAATTCTTGAGTCAAGCCCAGCATACACTGACATAAATTCTTGAGTCAAGCTAAACAAAAAATTTTCACATAACCACGATCACACAGTAACAAATAAACTTTTGATGTTACTTAAAGAAAATTAGGCCTTAAATTACAAATAAATATAATATGACTAGCCTACGTCTGCTCGCTGTGGTAAACATTGCACAATTGTCTAAATAATCATCTTGAAATAGACGGCAAACTCAAAACATATAATTGAATGCTTATACAGTAATGTATATTAAATCTGTGCCTTTTCCTGAGCAGGAAATTTCAGATTTTTGCCAAAAATAGTAATTCCCATTAGTTCAAAACAATCATAAAGAAAGTGCATGATTGTAACACAAATCTGCAAATGATTGTAATAGCACTATTACCAAGAGAGCATTGAAAGACATGAATATAATGATACAAAATAATGAATGGCAACATAACATTAAATAAGTACGCCATGGTACTTATTTTCCCCCGCCACGGTACTTATTTTCCAGCTATGGTACTTATTTTCCCCGCCACGGTACTTATTTTCCCCGCCACGGTACTTATTTTCCCCGCCACGGTACTTATTTTTTTCCCGCCACGGTACTTATTTTCCCCGCCACGGTACTTATTTTCCCGTCACGGTACTTATTTTCCCCGCCACAAACTGACCCACTTCGATGCCTTCTTCGTGCAGGCGAACTCCTTCCTTTCTCTCTCCTCTATTCCAGACTTCCTGCCCAATGTATCAAGATTGTTCCCCTATAAATATTGCCAGTATTTAATCTTTTAACACTGCAAAACTTTAATTATTGTTCATAAATACATTATAATTTAGCAAATGTTTATATATTAAATATATCAAGTTTTGCTCTTAATTGCTAATGTTTAGGATCAGATATTAAAAAATAGTCAATCAAGTAAAATTAAATAAATAAATAAATTACATAATGTTATCATTCAAAAAATAAATACTAATACATTTTTTAGACTGGTAAATTGAATGTTTGTAAACTTGTGATAAATATTAACAGAATGTGAAATATTAGGCCTATATGTTTCCCATTTGGCACTTGGGATAACTGTACTTGTATACCACCAACTTGTAGATATCCCATTAGAAACAAATCTTTAAGTCAATCAAACCACACACTTGAAGGATATAAGTGAGAGCGTTGCGGTCCATCCCTCGACCATTACCGTGAGATAATAAGCTGTTCACTTGAGACCTCTTAAGCAAGTCCCAGTTGTGTCTGGGTACAAGTGACAGGATGAACTACCCAGCGGGTTTTCTTCCCATTGGGGGAGTGTTGTACATGCTGCTATGGCGGTGTGTTCACTCACAGGATGAGCAGCGCTGCCCAATACTGTCACTATGGCGGTGTGTCCACTCACAGGATGAGCAGCGCTGCCCAATACTGTCACTATGGCGGTGTGTTCACTCACAGGATGAGCAGCACTGCCCAATAAACTCGCCCCTCGGGGTAAAATTTAATGATCCAGGACAGATCGAAACGTGTTCACTTTCTACCGTGTTCAAATGTGTGTTCCGGTGTCTAATTTTGTGCCACGATTTTGTGACATATCGTCTGCAAACAAATCTTCCTTACAGTTTGTATATACTCGTCCAAAACTTGTACACTTGAAGCAATTAAAAAAAAATGAAGACTTTCCCTAGACTGACTAGCCTCTGGAAATCTTGTCAAGTCTAGAGAGAGTCAAGCAGTTGGGAGGTCACCCAAGCAGCGACTTGTCCCAAATGACCTAACCTAAACACTGGAGCCAACACAAACATATACAGCATGTATGTTTGTATGTATATATATACACATACAGTAATTAAAATATCTATAAATATCTCCTGAACCGTTTACGACTCGGATTGCTAGCTTGTCAAAAAATGGAGTCAAATAGTGAATACAACATGGATTTTGTACAGCTTGTGTGTGCAAAATCCCCCCCAAAATATACTAATAAGTTAAAGGAAAGGTTTCTTATTAACCTGACATTCTATAAGGCACGATAATTGTGACATGTTGCTATATTTGCACTGCTATAGTCTTCCTATACAGTACTGTGTATATCATATTAAATATAATATTGTATTGGTTAAACACCAAAGATGTCACAAAACCTATTAATATATTAAACAAATTTATTAATATATTAATATAATCTAATATTTATCATAATTTATTAATACCTAACACACAAAAATACATTTGTTTCTAAAATTTGAAAACAATATTTTGGAAAAATTTAGTGACAACTCTGGTTTTATTTTTCTCCCAAACATTTGTAAGTTATCTGAGGATACTGTAACGTCCAGCTAGACAGAAAAACATCTGCTGATAACATTGGAGGAGACAAGCCTTCCATAAACAAAAAATCCTTTGGTAAGGACTTCGAAAAGTCCTCGAAGAATCCATGTGCATCTTCCTTACTGGTAAAGGTGCTTTTACCAGTTCACTTTGAGTCCTTAATGGCCTCGGAGTTCCTTACAAATTCTTAGATAACTCCGAAAAAGACCCCTCCGAAAACAGCCTTCCAAAGGCCTCTGAAGGTTCCCTTACAGACCAGGTCTTGGAGGGAGGAGAAAAAGGCACTACTTGGAAGGTGTGGAGGGCGAGAGAGCCAGCTTCTTCCTGGGCGTGATGGGGTCGCTCTCAACCTCTTCAGACTTAGAGCAGGAGTGGAGCCGTTTCCGTTGCCGTCCATAGTCTGAAAGGAGCACAAACACTTAAATAACAAGACACTTCAGACCTCTAAGACAAAGGCTTACAGCACATTACATAACCTTTAAATAAGGACACTCGACTCGGGGTTGTACTACTCATATTCGCGAATTCTGGGCGGAACAGAAATGATTTGGCGCGTGCCCTATCACCTAATGTCCTGTCCATGCAGCAGTAAATAGGCAACCAGGAGTTACTATGGAGTCTGACCACTGCACTATAGGTAGTGACCGTGTAGTGGTCTGAGTACCCTCCTGTTGATGGAAACATCTGGTGGCCTGGGTTCGAATCCTCTCAGGGGTCATAGAGAAAGTGATATATGTGCTTATATATATATACATATATATATATATATATATATATATATATATATATATATATATATATATATATATATATATACAAGAGAGAGAGAGAGAGAGAGAGAGAGAGAGAGAGAGAGAGAGAGAGAGAGAGAGAGAAGAGAGAGAGAGAGAGAGAGAGAGAGAGAGAGAGAGAGAGAGAGAGAGAGAGAGAGAGAGAGAGAGAGAGAGAGAGAGAGAAAGAGAGAGAGAGAGAGAGAGAAAGAGAGAGAGAGAGAAAGAGAGAGAGAGAGAAAGAGAGAGAGAGAGAGAGA
Organism: Procambarus clarkii; assembly: GCF_040958095.1. Lineage (NCBI taxonomy): Eukaryota > Metazoa > Arthropoda > Malacostraca > Decapoda > Cambaridae > Procambarus > Procambarus clarkii. The sequence continues at coordinate 19,072,326 of NC_091167.1, forward strand.
GAGAGAGAGAGAGAGAGAGAGAGAGAGAGAGAGAGAGAGAGAGAGAGAGAGAGAGAGAGAGAGAGAGAGAGAGAGAGAGAGAGAGAGAGAGAGAGAGAGAGAGAGAGAGAGAGAGAGAGAGAGAGAGAGAGAGAGAGAGAGAGAGAGAGAGAGAGAGAGAGAGAGAGAGAGAGAGAGAGAGAGAGAGAGAAAGAGAGAGAAGAGAGAAGAGAGAGAAAGATAGAGAGAGAGAGAGAGAGAGAGAGAGAGAGAGAGAGAGAGAGAGAGAGAGAGAGAGAGACCTGAAAATTAAAAGTTACAACAGTGACCCTTAATCTCGCCTCATCTCACTCCCCCTCCTCTCACTTCCTCCCAAGACGTACAGGTCCCCAGGGGGAAAAAGCCCAGACGGCCAGGTGCAGTGATTGGGACGCAGGTGAGAGGGAGGGAGGGGGGGATAGAGGGGGAGTGGGAGGGTGGAGAGCGAGAGAGAGAGAACGAGAGAGAGAGAGAGAGAGAGAGAGAGAGAGAGAGAGAGAGAGAGAGAGAGAGAGAGAGAGAGAGAGAGAGAGAGAGAGAGAGAGAGAGAGAGAGAGAGAGAACGAGAGAGAGTGAGAGAACGAGAGAGAGTGAGAGAACGAGAGAGAGTGAGAGAACGAGAGAGTGAGAGAACGAGAGAGAGAGAGAACTTTGCCACAGTCACGACCCATCCCTTCTACCCGTCGCCTCCTCTCCCACCCCACCACCACCATCTCCCCCCTCCCACGCAACACCAACCGCTTCCTCCCCTCCCATCCCCCCCATAATCCCCCCCACTTGATCAAACCACGCCACCTCCCCCCCCACCACCACCAACGAAGCACCACCTTCATAACCCCGCCTGATGGTGGTAGGTAGTTGTTATGGAGTGTAGTGGTTGTGCGGTAACTGGTAACATGTAGCAGTGAATGGGATTGTTGTAGGGGATTATGGCTCTTGTACTGATTGTGGTTATGCTAGTTGTGTTATTGGTTATTACTCGGTATTCGTAGTATTAACCTGACGGTTGTGATAACCTGAGGGGGATAGCCTTAGGAGATGCTTCAGTCATAATGGAAGAAAGGGGCGTTTAGGGGGGATGGGATGGGATAGGGGGGGGGAGTGTGGGAAGGAAGAGTCAGTGGAAGGGGGGGTTAAATGAGAGAGGAAGTGGGCAAGAGAGAAAAGAAACATACAAAAACACGAAGAATTATAATACCATCGAAAAAAAACAAAGAGAAAAGTAAAAAATGAAACAATGAAATTGCACCAAACGAGGGAGAAGCCACAATAAACAATAAACTTGGATAATGTAAAGTAACGAATAAAGGAATTATAAGGAAAACCAATAATCAGGGAACGGACAGAACGATAAACTGATGACGATGTAAATAAATATATTAGAGAGATATTAGAAATAAGAGAGAGAGAGAGAGAGAGAGAGAGAGAGAGAGAGAGAGAGAGAGAGAGAGAGAGAGAGAGAGAGTGAGAGAGCGAGAGAGAGAGCGAGAGAGAGCGCGAGAGAGCGAGCGCGAGAGAGAGCGAGCGCGAGAGAGAGCGAGCGCGAGAGAGAGCGCGAGAGAGAGAGAGAGAGAGAGAGAGAGAGAGAGAGAGAGAGAGAGAGAGAGAGAGAGAGAGAGAGAGAGAGAGAGAGAGAGAGAGAGAGAGAGAGAGAGATAGAGAGAGAGAGAAAACCAGGAACTTTTCACGAGTAAAAAATACGTTAATGGTGAGAGCTTTTGGAGCAGCGGCGATGATGGTGAGGTCTGACCTGGCCTCTCTCACTGGGGGGAGAGGGGGGGATAGCCTTTGTTACTATCTATCTGTCTGTCTGTCCGGACAGGTCTTTGTTGCTGTCTATTAGTCTATGAATGTGTGCATGCATATCAATTTTTTCAGTTTCATTGTCTATTTGCTTCTATATCTCAATTGTTTGTGCACACAATCGGTATATATATATGGGTATGTGGGGCGACATTGTATGCCAAGATGTAATTTGTATGCCTATGTATATCCTGTTAACTTCTTTGCTGTCTATGTCTGCTAAACCTCTTGGCTGTCTATGTCTGCTAAACCTCTTAGCTGTCTACTGCCTGTCTGCTAAACCTTTGCTGTCTATTGCCTATATATCTGCCAAACCTGTCTGTCTGTCTATAACCCCCACCCACCCCCCACCTCTCTACCTTCCTCAGCTATTACCACACAAAACATAAACTGCCTGAAGGGTAACATCGCTGTGTGAACAAGAGTCTTCGAGGTCACCCCCAGGGATACAGGGTCAAATGTCACGCTTCAGGGCTTCTGGTGGGTGCAGGAGAGGCCAAGGGAACGTGTATGTATTGTATATATGTATGTGCTCACCTAGTTGTGCTTGCGGGGGTTGAGCTCTGGCTCTTTGGCCCCGCCTCTCAACTGGTGTACAGGTTCCCGAGCCTATTGGGCAATATCATATCTACACTTGAAACTGTGTAAGGAGTCAGCCTCCACCACATCACTGCCTAATGCATTCCACCTGTTAACTACTCTGACACTGAAAAAGTTCTTTCTAACGTCCCTGTGGCTCATTTAGGTTTACAAGTTTACAAGTTAATGTACATTTCAACGCAAAGGGTACAACAGGGACCATGAGCTAGACCTGACTCTCCAGGTGTGAGGTTTGATAGGCAGGCACTATCAAACGCACAGAGTACTAACACCCCCCCCCCCTTCAAACTCCAGACAGAATTTTTTTTTAAGGCAGTAGTAATAATTAGAAGCTGAAGTAGCCTGTAATGTAATCAGCATGTTTCTTCATGTGTATTACCCTACCTATAGATGTGACGTCATGGGCTGGGTATGGCGTTACTCACCAGTGATAATGTCGACGCCAGTTAGGAGCTAAGCTCAAGTATTTCCTGTTTCAGGTTGCTTCGCGATTACACGTTAACACACACACACACGTACACACGCCCCAGCCGTGTCTGGGTACAAGTGACAGGATGAACTTCCCCAACGGGGGGCCGCTATGATGGCATGTTCACTCACAAGATGAACAACCCAGCGGGTGTTCTTCCTTGTCGTGGGATGTTGTACATGCGGCTATGTCACCATGTACATGATGAGTGACGCTGACCTGTAAACCCGACATTTTCTGAGCGAAAATTACTCGAAGCAAACTGTCTCAGACAACCCGTCTAGCTGGACAGAGGAAATTGCAAGTCCCCCCCGACACCGGCCTGTCTGTGAGACCCCCGCTGGTGGGGTCCGGTGGGGTCTGGTGGGATAATGGGGACCCCCCCCCCACACACACACAAACACCCTCTGTCTCCCTCTGAGACCTTGAACCACATTCCTGTTGTCAGGTCTAAAGTGTGTCTGTGTGTATAAAACTTGTATAGGTGGAAGTGTAAGTGTGTGTGTGTGTGTGTGTTCTCACCTAATTGTGCTTGCGGGGGTTGAGCTCTGGCTCTTTGGTCAACTCTGTACTCACCTATTTGTGCTTGCGGGGGTTGAGCTTTGGCTCTTTGGTCCCGCCTCTCAACTGTTCTGTGGGGGGGTCTGTGTGTGTGTGTGTGTGTGTGTGTGTGTGTGTGTGTGTGTGTGTGTGTGTGTGTGTGTGTGTGTGTGTGTGTGTGTGTGAAAGGCCTATGGGTGCCTGGGGGGGGGTATAAAGTTGGTGTTGACCTCAGTTTACCTGAGAGCCACTGCCACTTAGTGGCCTCGACGAGGACAGGAAGCCGGCGGCTTGTCGAAGGCCCAACCCCACCTTCCTATGATCTTTTTCAGCTGTACTCTAAAGTAGGGTGTTGGTAGGCCGAATGTGTATGCATAGTATACGCGAATGTATGTCAGTGTTGTGTATGTCTTGAAGGACTGAGCGGATGTATAATTCATGTATACTGTATATGTATGTCCATTAAATGTAACTGGGAGATGTAGCAAGCTCATTGTGTATAAGAACCTAAGAAGAATAAAGGTAACTGCACAAGGCATTTTGGCACATACGAGCCAGCGACCAGATTCACGAAAGTACTTACGCAAGCACTTACGAACCTGTCCATCTTTTCTCAATCTTTGGCGGCTTTGTTTACAATTATTAAACAGTTAATGAGCTCCGAAGCACCAGGAGGCTGTTAATAACAATAACATCAGTTGATTGGCAAGTTTTCTTGCTTGTAAACTGTTTAATAAATGTAACTAAAGCCGTCAAAGATTGAGGAAAGATGTACACGTTCGTAAGTGCTTGCGTAAATGCTTTCGTGAATCTGGCCCCAGGTCCAATTTGAGCCTAAATATACTATATAGAACTGTCTATACTTCAGTCCTGAATATAAAATCAGGATCAAAATAAATTCACCATACATAAGGGTTTACTTTAATCCATTACTTTCTTCAAGAGAAGTATGTATACTGGCTTGTCAGAAATATTAACTTACTGCCATTGATCTTGCAGTCACAGGCCTTAAATCTTTAAAAATCTAAAAAGAGTATTATACAGATATATAAGTAGGGGGTATACAATATATCCCATTTACAGGTGTATATGGAGTTGACTTTGTCCTGGGTTATGTTCAGAGCTAAAGTATATACTTGCTGATTGATCAGTTATCTATTGTGGTAGCCTTAACTTGAGGTGCTTCCGGGGCTTAGTGTCCCCGCGGCCCGGTCGTCGACCAGGCCTCCTGATAGTAGCCTTAACTTTGTTTCCAGAGGTGATAGGCCTGAATAACTATCGAGAGGTTGATAGGCCTCAAGTCCAACACCAAATCAATATATCCTTTTATCCATATTACTTAATGGAAAACAATTGGTGTTCAATAGCCTAATAAAATAATATTAAAATAGACTGTAAATGTCTATTTTTGCACAAACGAATTGTGAATTGTAAATTAGACTAAGGAAAATAATATCGAAGCCTTAGGCCTAAGTGGTAAAGAAAAAAGTAAAATATATATATATATATATATATATATATATATATATATATATATATATATATATATATATATATATATATATATATATATATCACAATTAGGATTTAATTGAAGATAGAAAAGATGAAAATACACTGATTGTTAAATTTAATTCCATATTTTGAATATAGAAAGTGAAAAGGGTTTTTTTAAAACGCTGTTTTAGGAAAAATGAAAAGCTGTTTTAGCTGAAATTAGATAAATCACTATAAAATGCTATAGTAAACATTGTTTAAAATGTATGATATCTGAACATTACCTTAACCATAAATATTGAACTGTTCACCTTCGTAAATATAACAGATTAATCATTTGATCATAAACTTTGAACATACTTTAAAAACAAGAAAACTCAATTGAAGCTTTCTTTTGAAAGCCTACTGAAAAAAAATAGAGAATACCTGAAACTATCCTCTTTACGGCAAATAAGAATACATTACAAAAGCCAAAATTGCAACAAAAAAGTGTATTTTCTTAAGATAATTCACTAAAATAACGAATAGTATATACGGCTATGTATGAGAGATTAGTTCCATAACATGAATACATTGTACGGAAACTAATACACAACTTAAATGTATTTTCCTGTGCCAGAAAGTGACATAAGGGATCAGGTGTGAACATGTGACTGTGTGTGAGGGTGTGGGAGGCATCAGGTCCCAACAGGTGGCGTCAAGTTCCTTCAAGAGGATGATGCAATGTCTGTCTCCCGCGCTTTTTAGCCGGCCGGGTGACGGCATGGATGCTCTCTTACACACACGGACGGCGGCATGGACGCTCTCTCTCACACTCACACACGGACGGCATGGACGCACGCACACACACACGGATGGCATGGACGCACGCACACACACACGAATGGCATGGACGCACGCACACACACACACACACGGACGGCATGGACGCACGCACACACACACACGGATGGCATGGACGCACGCACACACACACACACGGACGGCATGGACGCACGCACACACACACACACGGATGGCATGGACGCACGCACACACACACACGGATGGCATGGACGCACGCACACACACACACACACACACGGACGGCATGGACGCACGCACACACACACACATACACGGACGGCATGGACGCACGCACACACACACACATACACGGACGGCATGGACGCACGCACACACACACACACATACACGGACGGCATGGACGCACGCACACACACACACACACACGGACGGCATGGACGCACGCACACACACACACGGACGGCATGGACGCACGCACACACACATACACGGACGGCATGGACGCACGCACACACACACACATACACGGACGGCATGGACGCACGCACACACACACATACACGGACGGCATGGACGCACGCACACACACACACACACACATACACGGACGCACGCACACACACACACACATACACGGACGGCATGGACGCACGCACACACACACACATACACGGACGGCATGGACGCACGCACACACACACACATACACGGACGGCATGGACGCACGCACACACACACATACACGGACGGCATGGACGCACGCACACACACACACACACATACACGGACGGCATGGACGCACGCACACACACACACACATACACGGACGGCATGGACGCACGCACACACACACACACACACGAATGGCATGGACGCACGCACACACACACACATACACGGACGGCATGGACGCACGCACACACACACTTCATGTCTTTCTGGAAATCAAATATGGAAGGAGTTATAATCTAGACAAGACTGAAGAAACAGAAATAATGGAAAAACTCCATGTCAAGATAAGACACCACGGGGGAACTTAGCTAGGTCTTAAACGAAGCTGATTGGGAGACTTTGTTGTTAGACAAAGAAATAAATGAGATGTATATCAAAGTTTATGAGATATATGCTGAAGATACATCAAAATTTATATACAGATGTAGAACTAGAAAAAAAAAATGCCACCAATATAGGAAGAGGCCAAACCTTCAAACATACTAGCAATGCAAACGAACAACTGCAATATATAATATGTAGATGCAATGTATAATATATGCAATATATGCAATATATAATATTTCTCACTACATGACAGTGAGAAAAGAGGCTGAAAGTAATTTTGAGAAAGGTATAGCGGGTAAATGTAACATATAACCTGGCCTGTTCCATAAATGTATTAAAAGCAATTTGAAGGTAAAGAATAAAATCCAGAGGTTGACGATGTGGGAAGAGTCAGAGAAAGAAATGGAAATGTGTGAAACACTATATGAACAGTTCCAATGTGTGTGTTTGGGCAAAATGAGGTTTTCAGAAAACCAGATACAGTAATATGGATTTCAGAAAATAACACTTGAGTACACAGATGTCTCGAGAAGAAGTGCAAACAATTTTCAAGGAGCTAGGTAGAAAAAAACCAGTTGGTTCGGAGAGAATCGAGTCCTGGCCTCGGGCCGGGCTTGGGGAGTAGAAGAACTCCCAGAACCCCATCAAGCAGAATGCCACATCAAAGCTGAGCATTCCACTTAATTTGATTTTTCTGGCATCATTATGTACAGAAATCTTAGCAGATATATGGAAAAAGACAATCACAGTTCGCATCTACAAAAATTATAGCCGAGAAGACCCTCCCAATTATAAACCTGTATTGTTGACGAGCGCGGGAGTCGAAACACTAGAGAAGTAATTTAAACAAATCTATAGAACACCTGGGAAGAAATTATGTAACAGATCGTATGCCTTTACAAAATAAGTGTATGGAATAACACTTGTCGGATGGAATTCCATGTGAATAAATGCCACGTTATGGAATGTGGAATAGGAGATAATAGGCCCACACACACCCTGAAAATTATGTGAAAAGACTTTAAAGAACTCTGATAAAGGAAGATCTTGAGGTAGTTCTGAGGAGTAGACTGTCAGCCGAGAACCACATAAAGAACATTGTGCGAGGGGCCTATGCTACACTTTCACACCTCAAAATCACTTTTATACACGGACAGTGAAAAATTACATAAATTTTTCACGATTTTTGAAAAAACAATATTGAAACATGCAGCGGTTGAATGATGTCCATATCTCAAGAGCATCAATACCGGAAAAGGTGCAGATATGCAACAATAATGGCTTACGGAATTGAAATATAATAGCTAAGAGAAGCTAGAAGATAGAAGAAAATCAAGAACGAGGTCAGATTCAAGTTAAGAAAAAAACGGCGCCGAAATGAACATTAGAAAGTTCACTTTTACAGGCTGGTAGACGGTTCAAACAAGTTAAGTGAATTTAAAAATTTTAAGTGAGAAGGTGTTAGAGGCCAAAACCATTAGTAGTATAGCGTTAAATGACAAAGAGTACTGGGAAGACGGGACACCACGAGCGTAGCTCTCATCCTGTAACTACACTTAGGTAATTACACACACACACGGACAGGTTTCACGTACACGGTACTCACCTAGTTACCTAGTTATGTTTGCGGGGGTTGAGCTCTGGCTCTTTGGTCCCCCCTCTTTGGTCGCACGGTGTGTGTGTGTGTGTGTGTGTGTGTGTGTGTGTGTATTTTGCATGGCAGTATACTAGTATATTAAAACTGTTGTGTCGATCAAACTTCCTTCTGTTTATTAATTTGTAATAAATTTCTGTCTTTCAGTAAGTACATAGGCCTATGCTATGTGGTCTCTGCTTCTATCCTGTTTTATTATTAATATTATTATTTACTACAATTTTTGCTTCTGTCCAATTTGTTTAACTGATGTTTCTAAAGAAACAAAAAATAAATACAAAATAAGAAAAAAAAGATATACAAAAGTTATACTCCGAGAGGTTATAAATATATCTATCAGGCTAAATTATACAATGCATTATTATGGGATTCACCATAAATTCATCAAAGCCAGTTAAATTATCTAGACAAAATTACAAATTAAAATTATATTATTCAGAATAGGCTTGATACATTGCATTATAAAATACTTTATAACGTATTAAACTAAATAAATCAGTTTATTTATAATTAACACGCTTGAGATATTGTATGGCAAAATACTATGTTAACGTTAATTAATTAAGAACAAATAAATACATTGTATCTTTTATAAAATATCCAATTTCCGGTAATAGATTTCGAACAAGCGTGAAATAATGTATTATAAAATACTATATTGTTTATTAACAACAAATAAGATATATTGTATTATAAAATACTGCAGTTAATTCTTTTAGAACAAATAAGATATATTGTATTATAAAATACTGCATTAGTATTGTATATGGCTGTGTGGGATGAATTTAATATATATTTTTTGCATTGTTCAATACAACTTTATTAATTTTATTTATGCTAGTGTTATCAATTTAAATATTTTATTTTAGCATGTTTTAATATATATAATTCTGTATGCCACAAACACATTAAGATGCACTGAAATTAAATAAATGTAGTATAGAAAAATTAAATATAGCGTGTCAAATCTATAACATGTTATCTTTTAACATTTTGACATAGTTTATTTCTTCAAATAGTCATTATAAACGTACTGTAATTTACGCGGTTACTTATTCTTACTTTATCATTTATTAATATTCATTTACTTTATAATTGATTGTGTTTTTTTTTAGTTTATTCAATTATTAATTACCCCCCCCCCCCCGATTCTCTCTTTCATTCGACCTCAGAAATATTATTTTAGTTTAATTTACTAACTAATATCTATAGGATAATTTATAATTTAGTACTGAAGATATATTAGGCCCAACGTTAAGTCTTAAGTGTACATACACCAAAAAGTGGGAGACACCTGACTGCATATAATACACTTAATTTAGGTGTTGGACTTAAGGCCAATCAGCCTCTGGAGGGTCTTTAAGGCTTGCAAACCTCTCGAGGTTGACAGGCCTTAAAGACCTAATCGACCTCTGGAGGGTTAAAACTTATTCACTTCTTGGGGTTATTAAGGCCTATCCACCTATGGGGGTTATTAAGACCTATCAACCTCTGGAGGGTTATTAAGACCTATCAACCTCTGGAGGGTTATTAAGGCCACTACAATAGGTTGCTGACCAACCAGTAAGTATACTTTAGCTCTGAACATAATCCAGGACAAACGTAGAGTACATGTACACCTATAAAAGAAGTACACCACTCTGTGTACATATCCATGTAGAATACACTTGAGGAGTTTTGAAGGTTTAAGGCATGTGATTAAGTAATGGAGTACAGTACTTACAAAGTAATGGATTAAAGTCAACTCCTAATCTACGCTGAGTTTACTTAATCTATCAGGACCAATGAGGAGACGTTTGACAAGCCGCCGGCTGCCTTTCCTCGTCGAGGCCACTAGAGATAGTGGCCCTCAGGTAAATATTCGCGACTGAAGTATAAAAGAGCCTATACTTATTAATTAATCTACACCTCTCAGTAAGGCGTGGCACCACTTTGACCTTTAGCCCGAGTGCCTGTGGGGGTCAGACGGGAAAACTTAAGACTGGATCAGGTAAACTCAAGGCCTCCAGACTTCTTGTGATTTCAATAGGAATCCGGTTGTATAAGTTTTTAACTAGTTCCGGTGGTCTAGTGGTAAGTAGAGTATACGACTGTCAATGCTGTTCGTACCCACCTGTATTTATAAAATCCCAGTGGATTTTCTCATTGATATAAATCACGTTAATGTGATTTCTGAGAGAATAATATTAATCTTCATTCACAAGAATGTGTATTCAAAGAACATAAGAGTAATGTATAATTATAAGACAGGAGTTACACATACTGTACTAATGAAGACACTGTTACTGTTTTGCGGTTGCTTTAATAACCCTCCAGAGGTTGATGGGTCTTAATAACCCTCCAGAGGTTGATGGGCCTTAGTAACCCTCCAGAGGTTGATGGGCCTTAATAACCCTCCAGAGATTGATGGGCCTTAGTAACCCTCCAGAGGTTGATGGGCCTTAATAACCCTCCAGAGATTGATGGGCCTTAGTAACCCTCCAGAGGTTGATGGGCCTTAATAACCCTCCAGAGGTTGATGGGCCTTAGTAACCCTCCAGAGGTTGATGGGCCTCAATAACCCTCCAGAGATTGATGGGTCAAATATCCCACCACCAAACCGACTAAATGTAACCATGTTTGCCTATATAAACACGGTTAATATTGATTTAAGTTATATTCTTACTGTTTGATTAGTAGAGAAATTGCTATCAAATACCATTAATATATTTTGGAAATACATTATGACATCGTTACTATTAAAAATGCTATTCAATGCTGACGTTTGGCATTAGATCACCAGATCTAGTTTGTTTAACATAAGCTACAAAATTGAATTAACAATATTACCTTAGTAATTTTGTTCATTAATACGAAATTAATAAATACAAAAAATATTAATATAATCGTGTAAATATGTAATGTTCTCAGTTAGACTCCGATAATGCTAACTATTTTGACATATAAGACAAATAATATATAAATTTACACAATATATGCATACAGTATATATATATATATATATATATATATATATATATATATATATATATATATATATATATATATATATACATATTATATATATATATATACATATATATATATATATATATATATATATATATATATATATATATATATATGTATATATATATATATATATACTGAATGCATATATTGTGTAAATAGGTATATTGGAGTAACATATTTGCATATAATACCTAAAGAGCGGGGTGTACAGAGGATATCTCTCCGTCTCTTGGAACAGAGGTGGAGACAGGGAGAAGGTCTACAACAAATGATAGTGGTTGTAGGCTTATGTCCCTCAGTGAATGTGGTCCTACCACAACCAGCCCTCAGGTGGGGGCTGTACACCACCTGGGAGTGGTCCTACCACAACCCCAGCCCTCAGGTGGGAGCTGTACACCATCTGGGAGTGGTCCTACCACAACCAGCCCTCAGGTGAGAGCTATACACCACCTGGGAGTGGTCCTACCACAACCCCAGCCCTCAGGTGGGAACTGTACACCACCTGGAAGTGGTCCTACCACAACCGGCCCACAGGTGGGGGCTGTACACCACCTGGGAGTGGTCCTACCACAACCCCAGCCCTCAGGTGGGAGTTGTACACCACCTGGGAGTGGTCCTACCACAACCCCAGCCCTCAGGTGGGAGTTGTACACCACCTGGGAGTGGTCCTACCACAACCGGCCCACAGGTGGGAGTTGTACACCACCTGGGAGTGGTCCTACCACAACTGGCCCACAGGTGGGAGTTGTACACCACCTGGGAGTGGTCCTACCACAACCAGCCCTCAGGTGGGAGTTGTACGCCACCTGGGAGTTGTCCTACCACAACCAGCCCTCGGGTGGGAGCTGTACACCACCTGGGAGTGGTCCTACCACAACCAGCCCTCAGGTGGGAGCTGTACACCACCTGGGAGTGGTCCTACCACAACCCCAGCCCTCAGGTGGGAGCTGTACACCACCTGGGAGTGGTCCTACCACAACCAGCCCTCAGGTGGGAGCTGTACACCACCTGGGAGTGGTCCTACCACAACCGGCCCTCAGGTGGGAGTTGTACACCACCTGGGAGTGGTCCTACCACAACCCCAGCCCTCAGGTGGGAGCTGTACACCACCTGGGAGTGGTCCTACCACAACCAGCCCTCAGGTGGGAGCTGTACACCACCTGGGAGTGGTCCTACCACAACCAGCCCTCAGGTGGGAGCTGTACACCACCTGGGAGTGGTCCTACCACAACCCCAGCCCTCAGGTGGGAGCTGTACACCACCTGGGAGTGGTCCTACCACAACTGGCCCTCAGGTGGGAGCTGTACACCACCTGGGAGTGGTCCTACCACAACCCCAGCCCTCAGGTGGGAGCTGTACACCACCTGGGAGTGGTCCTACCACAACCAGCCCTCAGGTGGGAGTTGTACACCACCTGGGAGTGGTCCTACCACAACCAGCCCTCAGGTGGGAGTTGTACACCACCTGGGAGTGGTCCTACCACAACCAGCCCTCAGGTGGGAGTTGTACACCACCTGGGAGTGGTCCTACCACAACCGGCCCTCAGGTGGGAGTTGTACACCACCTGGGAGTGGTCCTACCACAACCGGCCCACAGGTGGGAGCTGTACACCACCTGGGAGTGGTCCTACCACAACCGGCCCTCAGGTGGGAGTTGTACACCACCTGGGAGTGGTCCTACCACAACCAGCCCTCAGGTGGGAGCTGTACACCACCTGGGAGTGGTCCTACCACAACCAGCCCTCAGGTGGGAGCTGTACACCACCTGGGAGTGGTCCTACCACAACCCCAGCCCACAGGTGGGAGCTGTACACCACCTGGGAGTGGTCCTACCACAACCGGCCCACAGGTGGGAGTTGTACACCACCTGGGAGTGGTCCTACCACAACCGGCCCACAGGTGGGAGCTGTACACCACCTGGGAGTGGTCCTACCACAACCAGCCCTCAGGTGGGAGTTGTACACCACCTGGGAGTGGTCCTACCACAACCCCAGCCCTCAGGTGGGAGCAATATACGACTACCACCTACCAACTGGCAAAGATTATAAAACAATAAACACTAAAGACAGCACGGTACTACAGTTTCCACAGCTAGCTAAGCGCCACATGCAGATAATAAAATTAGCTGCATTACAATTGGTTGAAATGTATACACTACATACATACACTATACACTGAAACATTTAATAATTTTCTGTGACTCAGCTTTTCAAGCACTTGAAATTGTAATATAGACAGAATAAGACAGTAGAAATATCATAAATTATAGATTGTATAATTAATCCACCATGCAAGAGTTTTAGTAATTTCGTCTTAAAAGCTCTTTACGCACTTGAAACTAAACATGCAAAATAGATACCAGGAATCTCACAATTAATTACAAATAACATAATATATACTTTTAGAATCTCGTTCGTATTGGATACTACCCAAATGCAGCCTAAAGCTGCATTTAACATGAAATCGAACACGACCCCAGGCATCTCAGTCTTGTTAAAACATGCTTCGAGGAAAGAATATCTTTAACAGAGATGAAAGTACTGCAAGGGAAGACAGTACTAGTACTCTGAGGTCTCTAGATCTGTCACCTAGACGTCACTAGACAGTACAGTCTCCCGCCAGGTGAGAGGTGAGGGTCGTTAGCCAGGAATTGGCTGAAATATTGTTACGGGACTTATAATTGTAATCATTCCCCTTGTCGCAGACAGGAAGCGTTATATATATATATATATTTTATTTATACACTATATAATATATATAGTATATAAAATACATATTGTATATATTATATATACAGTATATATAATATATATATATACTATATATATAATACATATTGTATACATAATATATTATATATAATATATATACTATATATATTTATAAATAATATATATACTATATATATTTGTATATAATATATATACTATATATATTTATATATAAAATATATACTATATATATTTATATATAATATACTCCACACTGTATATAATATTGTATAAATATAATATATACAACAAATAATGTACTTTTATATATAAGTCAATATAACCCTGCAGCTAATTAACCCGTCACCGACAGCCACCCACGAAATCAATATTTTACAGTCGTGTCCTGTCAGATTCCCTGCATTAACATTCGTAAATCAATAGTGATGTGAATAGCTATGCAAATGAAGTTATGTTGGCAGCCTTTTCTCACGTCGGAACCAATATGATGTATTTATTATTAGTTCACTTGGGAACTGCCTGATGTGGATTTTGTAAAATTAATTAATTTGTCATTAATTTTTCTAACCGTTAAGAAATCTATCCCTCGATAACTGTGACCTGTGATTAACAATTATTTATGGGGCATTACATAATTGTTAATATAAGTTAACATAATTGTTAATATGAGATCTACTATGTACCACCCTCACGTAAGCATCCTGGGAGTGGTACATGGTAGATCTCATACCCATTTTGTGAGTGGTGTTATGTCGCATACCCATTTGTGAGTGGTAGCATGCCCCATTCTGTGAGTGGTAGCATGCCCCATTCTGTGAGTGGTAGCATGCCCCATGCCCCATTCTGTGAGTGGTAGCATGCCCCATTCTGTGAGTGGTAGCATGCCCCATGCCCCATTCTGTGAGTGGTAGCATGCCCCATTCTGTGAGTGGTAGTATGCCCCATACCCATTCGGTAAGCGATAGTATGCCTCATACCCATTCTGTGATTGGTAGTATGCCCCATACCCATTCTGCGGATGGTAGGAGACCACATACCAATACTCACGGGATGGGTATGGGGTCCACTACCGCTAACTGATGCGTATGGGGTCCAGTACTGCTAACATGACGGGTATGGGGTCACAATATACTAAACTAATTAAAGAAACGCTATGCGCATCAATGGCTTTGCAAGAATATATACTACGTAATAACCAATTTACAACCCATTGCTCCTTGTATATAAATAAATAACTAATAGATCAATACATCGCTATTAACCGTACAAATTAAGGGGGACATTTCAAAATATGGAACAGGATTTTAGGTAATTAAAAAAGAAATCGGCAAGTTGAAGTTAATTGGTTAACAGAACAAACGGGAGAGGAACTTACCAGTGATTTTACACTGTAGAGTTTTGGGCGTGTGTGACTCTCTCCTCTTGTGGCTCTTTTGTGGGGTGAGAGGCAGCTGGTGGGCGGTGAGAGGCAGCTGGTGGGCGGTGGGCAGCTCGTAGGTGGTGGGCAGCTCGTAGGTGGTGGGCAGCTGGTGAACAGTGGGCAGCGCTGTAGCGTAAGCGTCGCAGTCGAAATTTTCCCCCAAAAATCGACACTCGTCGTTCGTCTGACCGAGAAATCTACTACCGTCGGCGGCATCTTCAGGGGCCGAGGTCGAGCGATGGTCGAAGGTCGAAGGTGGGTCGTGGGGCGTCTCCCGAAGGGCAGCAGCAGCAGCAGCAGCAGCAGTTACACGCTGTTTCTTGGTCGCCGTTTTGGCCGGTGTCCATTGATAGCGTCCGGAGGGCAGCGGCCGGCATCGTATGGGGTCGAAGTTCCATTTCTTCATGAACTGTTCAGCGGTGATGGTGAACAACGTCTCGGCCATCCTCAGGTTGGCTTTGGAGTCGTTGACGCCGAGTTCGGACAAGGCCCTCCTGGCGGAGGGCTTCTTGAAGAACATCCTGATGTCCGCCGCCTTGGTCGGGGAGCACGGGTCGTCCAGCGAGTACGTTATCATCCTCAACACCAAAAAAGATCTTTACCGCGTCAGGAGAGAACACGACGAACGCTACACAGAACACGGCGGACCTCAACACGTTACGTGAACACGAAGAACGGCCACAGTCAGAACACGAAGAACGGCCAGGCAGAACACGATGAACGGCCACAGTCAGCACACGAGGAACGGCTACAGTCAGCACACGAGGAACGGCTACAGTCAGCACACGAGGAACGGCTACAGTCAGCACACGAGGAACGGCTACAGTCAGCACACGAGGAACGGCCACAGCCACGTCAGGAAATAAATGCGAGGAAGGGCGTCACACACACTGCGTGAGGAGAGGAGCAGGTGAGCGTGCACACCGCGTCAGGAGCGAGGGTGTACTACGGCCGGTCACACACGCTCGGTGATAACACCCTCCGCGGACATTTAACTTCAAACCTTCAAAAGGCGCGCGCGGGTACTCGAGGCAGCCAACGGTCGCAGGAACCCGCCTTCGACACCCGCCTCGCCTCCTCCAGCCGCTCCGTCCTAACTAACCGACTCCTGCCAGTTGTTATGGAGCGCCAAACCCCGCCTAATCGATGCCCAACTCACGATTTTATTTCCTCACTTTTTCTTGACTGTACGCCATAACAAATGCATTTCTCGACTTACAAACATTTCATGATGATTTATATATCCTGTTACATCCAGGTGGTTATTATTATATAATAATATAGTCCGTAACACCCTAAATATATGGAATAAAACACCCGATCGACAACTGCTATAAGCATCCAGCTTACGCTAATGCTCCGCGCGTCTCAGCAAAGAAAGATTATCCATAACAACAAAATTGCTTCATATATACACACACAAAGACATTAATCGAGATGTCTGTAGGTGATCCAAATGTGGCATTTTTTTTGCGCGGGAAAACAGTCTTGTGATACGTACGGTCAGGGGTTTGAAAATTGGCGCCAAAATTTCAATATCAGCTCCTTGGCGGGTTGGTACGGCCCTAACACAGTTGATGCCGGGTACCAAATTATCAATTATTATTTTATCACCCACATGCTCCCTATTACATAAAATAAAACATATTCGTTATATTTCTCAGTGATGCACATGCAACTAACTGTATATACATAATTATGATATGTGGCGCGAATATGTGATATTAAATTAGTATTATGAGGTAATTGATAACTCACCTCGGCTACTACTCTTGCTACTACGTCTCTCTCCATAATTACTGCTAATTACGCGCTTACTTTACCATTCACTAATTCACTCAAAGCTTCGTTTAGTAGGCCTAATTCAGAATTATCGATTTCATAGCATAATATTTTTGCCAATATAGAATACAAAAGAAGTTGAGTGAAAGCTAATAATATAGAGTTGTTCCGATATATATATATATATATATATATATATATATATATATATATATATATATATATATATATATATATATATATATATATGTATATGTATATATATATAGCATAAATTACATATAAAATTATATTGACAAATTATATACGAATTGTAGGCCTACCAGCAGCAATGACCAAGAAAACTAGGAAATAATGTAAATTAATTATTATCTTTATCTTAGTATTCTATGAATAAATATATGCAAAATAATTTATGAATAAATACAAAAAATGATTCAAAATAAACAAACTGTAGAGAAGCATATATATATTGAGCTGCCACATACG
>NC_091167.1:19090706-19098206 GCF_040958095.1 Procambarus clarkii
ACTAGCCTACTTTACTAGCCTAGCTTACTAGCCTACTTTACTAGCCTAGTTTAATAGCCTAGTGTAGTGTGGAGGGACGTAATAGGTGAAGGGGAGTGAGTGAGTGTGTATAGTGACAACAGTTGAGGCGAGCTAATATACCCAAGAGCCCGAGGGAGACTGCTGCTCACCCCAGATTAATCTGGTGGTGAGGCCAGGCGTTCCTCCACACTGTTGTTGACTTGTTTGTGCAGGCCAGCTGGGTGTAGGTCAGGGGGAGGCAGCACTGTGTAGGCTGCTGACGCCAGCAGGTGGAGCTCTGCCCTAGACTCGTCTGTGTCGACGCCAACAGACAGATTCTCCTCTCTCGTCTGTGGCGCCTTCTTCTGGGCTCTGTGGCTCCTTCTTCTGGGCTCTGTGGCTCCTTCTTCTGGGCTCTGTGGCGCCTTCTTCTGGGCTCTGTGGCTCCTTCTTCTGGGCTCTGTGGCGCCTTCTTCTGGGCTCTGTGGCTCCTTCTTCTGGGCTCTGTGGCGCCTTCTTCTGGGCTCTGTGGCGCCTTCTTCTGGGCTCTGTGGCTCCTTCTTCTGGGCTCTGTGGCTCCTTCTTCTGGGCTCTGTGGCGCCCTCTTCTGGGCTCTGTGGCTCCTTCTTCTGGGCTCTGTGGCGCCTCCTTCTGGGCTCTGTGGCGCCTTCTTCTGGGCTCTATGGCGCCTCCTTCTGGGCTCTGTGGCGCCTTCTTCTGGGGTCTGTGGCTCCTTCTTCTGGGCTCTGTGGCGCCTTCTTCTGGGCTCTGTGGCTCCTTCTTCTGGGCTCTGTGGCTCCTTCTGGACTCTGTGGCTCCTTCTTCTGGGCTCTGTGGCGCCTTTTTCTGGGCTCTGTGGCTCCTTCTTCTGGGCTCTGTGGCGCCTTCTTCTGGGCTCTGTGGCTCCTTCTTCTGGGCTCTGTGGCTCCTTCTGGACTCTGTGGCTCCTTCTTCTGGGCTCTGTGGCGCCTTCTTCTGGGCTCTGTGGCGCCTTCTGGGCTCTGTGGCTCCTTCTTCTGGGCTCTGTGGCTCCTTCTTCTGGGCTCTGTGGAGCCCTCTTCTGGGCTCTGTGGTTCCTCCTTCTGGGCTCTGTGGCGCCTTCTTCTGGGGTCTGTGGCTCCTTCTTCTGGGCTCTGTGGCGCCTTCTGGGCTCTGTGGCGCCTCCTTCTGGGCTCTGTGGCACTTTCTTCTGGGCTCTGTGGCGCCTTCTTCTGGGCTCTGTGGCTCCTTCTTCTGGGCTCTGTGGTGCCTCCTTCTGGGCTCTGTGGTGCCTCCTTCTGGGCTCTGTGGCGCCTTCTTCTGGGCTCTGTGGCTCCTCCTTCTGGGCTCTGTGGCTCCTTCTGGGCTCTGTGGTGCCTTCTTCTGGGCTCTGTGGCTCCTTCTTCTGGGCTCTGTGGCGCCTTCTTCTGGGCTCTGTGGCTCCTTCTTCTGGGCTCTGTGGCGCCTTCTTCTGGGCTCTGTGGCGCCTTCTTCTGGACTCTGTGACGCCTTCTTCTGGGCTCTGTGGCTCCTTCTTCTGGGCTCTGTGGCTCCTTCTGGACTCTGTGGCTCCTTCTTCTGGGCTCTGTGGCGCCTTCTTCTGGGCTCTGTGGCGCCTTCTGGGCTCTGTGGCTCCTTCTTCTGGGCTCTGTGGAGCCCTCTTCTGGGCTCTGTGGTTCCTCCTTCTGGGCTCTGTGGCGCCTTCTTCTGGGGTCTGTGGCTCCTTCTTCTTGGCTCTGTGGCGCCTTCTTCTGGGCTCTGTGGCGCCTCCTTCTGGGCTCTGTGGCACTTTCTTCTGGGCTCTGTGGCGCCTTCTTCTGGGCTCTGTGGCTCCTTCTTCTGGGCTCTGTGGTGCCTCCTTCTGGGCTCTGTGGTGCCTCCTTCTGGGCTCTGTGGCGCCTTCTTCTGGGCTCTGTGGCTCCTCCTTCTGGGCTCTGTGGCTCCTTCTTCTGGGCTCTGTGGCGCCTTCTTCTGGGCTCTGTGGCTCCTTCTTCTGGGCTCTGTGGCGCCTTCTTCTGGGCTCTGTGGCTCCTTCTTTTGGGCTCTGTGGCGCCTTCTTCTGGGCTCTGTGGCGCCTTCTTCTGGACTCTGTGACGCCTTCTTCTGGGCTCTGTGGCTCCTTCTTCTGGACTCTGTGGCTCCTCCTTCTGGGCTCTGTGGCTCCTTCTTCTGGGCTCTGTGGCTCCTCCTTCTGGGTTCTGTGGCTCCTCCTTCTGGGCTCTGTGGCACCTCCTTCTGGGCTCTGTGGCTCCTCCTTCTGGGCTCTGTGGCTCCTCCGTCTGGGCTCTGTGGCGCCTTCTTCTGGGCTCTGTGGCTCCTCCTTCTGGACTCTATGGCGCCTTCTTCTGGGCTCTGTGGCGCCTTCTTCTGTGCTCTGTGGCTCGCGCCTCCTTCTGGGCTCTGTGGCTCGCGCCTCCTTCTGGGCTCTGTGGCGCCTTCTTCTGGGCTCTGTGGCTCCTCCTTCTGGGCTCTGTGGCGCCTTCTTCTGGGCTCTGTGGCTCCTCCTTCTGGACTCTGTGGCTCCTTCTGGGCTCTGTGGCGCCTCCTTCTGGGCTCTGTGGCTCCTCCTTCTGGGCTCTGTGGCTCCTCCTTCTGGACTCTGTGGCGCCCTCTTCTGGGCTCTGTGGCTCCTTCTGGACTCTGTGGCTCCTTCTTCTGGGCTCTGTGGCTCCTTCTTCTGGGCTCTGTGGCTCCTCCTGGGCTCTGTGGCTCCTCCTTCTGGACTCTGTGGCTCTCTGTGGCTCCTTCTTCTTGTCTCTGTGGCTCTGGCGTCTATTAACATGATTTTGTGTAAAGCGTTTGATCTCTATCCCGATCCAAAGTCGTTGTATACCTTCATATGAAGTAAAACCCAAACAAAGGACTTAGTAGGACGTTTAAGAGAGTTACCAAACTAGACTGGGCGACACTGGGCATTACCAAGTTACCAAACTTGGGAGTTACCAAACTACACTGGGCAACCAGGAGGCCTGGTCGACGACCGGGCCGCGGGGACACTAAGCCCCGGAAGCACCTCAAGGTAGCCTCAAGGTAGGACAAAAGGGCAAGAAACACTGAAGGAATATTTGACATCAGTGTTCACACTATCCCATCTCCCACACTAATATTTCACGGTGGTAAAGAGAATAAATTTAGAATGTTGTTGTTGTTGTTTAAGATTCGCTACTTGGAAGAAAAATTTCCAAGCAGCACGGGCTATGGTGAGCCCGTGGTGAACTATATCAAAATTTAGGAATATAACCATAACATGCGAGATAATCTGGAAGAACATTGACAAACTAAAATTTATTTATTTATTTATATACAAGAAGGTACATTGGGTTTGAGAGAATACATAGCCTAGTACTTACACTCTTGTAAAGCCACTAGTACGCGCAGCGTTTCGGGCAGGTCCTTAATCTAACAGATAATTTTAAGTAGGTAAATTCTAGCAGAATTAATAAAATGATAACAGATATATTGCCAGAATGACTGGAAAGCCACAGGTGTGGATGGAATACATTCCAAAGTTATAAAGTAACTGGCAGAAGAACTATGCCTGCCACTTGAAATTACTTTTCACAAATTTCCAATCTTAGGGGGGACTATCCCTTGGGTCTCCGGCCCAAGGGATAGTCCCCCCTAAGATTGGAAATATACAAACGTCTTCCATGTTCTCAAAAAACAGACAGAAAAAGCTGAACTGGAGAACTATCGTTCAATCAGCTTGACATGACACATCTACAAGCTCACGGAGAGAGTCCAAAGGGAAGGAATCATTAACCATCTGTCAATGAACAATTTTATAAAATCAACACAACTTGGGTTTGTTAAAAATAAATCCTGCCTCACATTTTTGGACACGGTCCCCAGCTACTCACACAAAGGACTTCCGGTTGAATGTAGTAGACATAGATATTGCTAAAGCCTTTGACAAGGATACCGCATGAAACACTGACAATTACAGGGACATGGAATAAATGGGAGAATACTAGAATGAATAAAACAATGGTTAAAACAAAGAAAACAAAGAGTGGTGCTATAGGGGAATAAATATGACTGGATAAGAGTGTTAAGTGGGGTGCCACAGGGGTCCACTTTGGGGGCCCGACCATTTCTCTCATATGGCACTGGGGGAGCCGGTCGGCCGAGCGGACAGCACGCTGGTCCTGTGATCCTGTGGTCCTGGGTTCGATGCCAGGTGCCGGCGAGAAACAATGGGCAGAGTTTCTTTCACCCTATGCCCCTGTTACCTAGAAGTAAAATAGGTACCTGGGTGTTAGTCAGCTGTCACGGGCTGCTTCCTGGGGGTGGAGGCCTGGTCGAGGACCGGGCCGCGGGGACACTAAAAAGCCCCGAAATCATCTCAAGATAACCTCATATACACCAATGAAACAGATGAAAATATTACGAACCACATCATCAAATTTGCAGATGACACAAAGATTTATGGTAAGGTGGGAACTGATAATGATGTTGAAGAGATCTGCAGCAGTTAGTTAGTTTAGTTCATTTATTATGCACCCCATACCCATCTTGTGGGCGGTAGTGGAAAGGGCTTACAGAGGCACATAATGGGCTCAGGGACTGAACCCCACCATTCATTTAGCTAAGCAAGTTACAATCTTGATGAGCTAGTTACAAAATTCAGTATACCCGCTATATTCCGGCTGAAACGTCGAAATATGGAATAAAAACAGAAATTCTCTCCTAATAAATATCTTACTATGTTAACGAGGTACAATTAGTTGAATTAAAATACTGAACAATTTGGAGGATGTTGATCCAGACATGTCTTCCAAAGGTCAGATGTAACACAAACAAGGACCAACGGTGTCAAACTCAACAAGCCACACTCTAGGACTGAGAACAGATCACCCACATGGTTATAAACCCATGGTTTAACGTCCACTACGGGCTCGCCATAGACCGTGCTGCTTGCAACTCTTGTTCCGAGTAGCTCAATCTAAAACAACAACAACCCATGGAACCTGCCTACCCGCCGAAGGCGTAAATGCCAAACTGTTAACTTTTAGGGTTCAGGTGGAAAAGATCTTCAAGGCAAATGGGGGGGGTGGACCTTCGACAAGCCGCCAGCTTCCTGTCCTCGTCGAGGTCACTAGTATTAGTGGCTCTCGGGTAAACTCAGGTAAACTCAGGTAAACTAAAAACTATATTCATAAACATTTATGCGGTAAACATGTTTAGTCCGTCCGTTCGTTCCGCTTCATTCTTTCACTATCTAATCAAACAAGGGATGAAAGGCTAATACGAAATAAAAATTTACTATAAAGAAAAATGTACGAAACGAGAATTAAATCCTTTTCGAACATTAGGTTGGTAGTTCCGAGCGCTGGTCGGCGGCCGAAGGGTTGGCTCCCTTGAGCCCCGCTGGGTCAAGATATGGCGGGAAAATACTCGGTTTGTAAACAAAGGCGAATCATTTACAAATGCCAGTATTTTGGGGCGATAATAGAATGTCTTAGTGAAGCATATAATATTAATTATGATTTTATTGAATGTTTACAGGTGTTGAACACCGAATATTACAAATCACTGGTGTTCAACACCCAAGAATCAGTTTTACAAATTTTCAACGTGCAAGAATAAATATTAAAAGATGTTTAACACCGAAGAGTTAATAATACAAGTGTTCAATACCCAACAATCGGTTAATATAAAGAGTTCAAGACTCAATATTACAAAGTGTTCAACATGAACACAGTCTGAATATATAATAGATAAGGACTATTTTTTTTCTGACAGAAACGAGAAGGGACAAAAACAAAAAGAAATTTAGTGTTTTTGTGTTCAGACCTGTTCACAGACTTACACAAAATGACTCCTAGCGTAGCGAGCCATTTCGAGGTAAATTGTGTCGTTAATTCAATTCCTGGTTTAATTCAGACTTTTTTTTTTAGGCAAATGAAAAAATTTCACATGAACATGTACAGTATTCTTAAAAAAAAATACTCTCTCTTCTCTCTCTCTCTCTCTCTCTCTCTCTCTCTCTCTCTCTCTCTCTCTCTCTCTCTCTCTCTCTCTCTCTCTCTCTCTCTCTCTCAATACAATATGTAATATAATTAAGAGACTAGTATGTATGTTATATGTATACGTATATAAGAGGAAAGCAAGGAGAAAGAGAGAGAGAGACAATAAAAGAATGAAAGCAAGAATGTGAACACCCAAACACCTTGTGTGGATGTGTATGTATGTGTGTGTGGGGTACATATACACATATGTATATATGTGCGTGCCAGTCTCTATCTGATGTTAGCAAAATATTCAGCACAGGGCTGACAGGATTGGCAAATCATGCATAATCATGTAAATCATCTCCCAGACGCTACAGAAATACAGAGTTATAATGACACGAACCAACGCGCCCAAAACATGTTAGGCTTTACATAAAACAAGGAATTTTATCCATGTTGGATTTATATATATATATATATATATATATATATATATATATATATATATATATATATATATATATATATATATATATATATATATATATTTTTAGTCGTTAATTCCCAAAATTTCTACATTCATTCTTTTTTTAATTTGAGGGGATTTAGTGGGTTTTATTAGCGAGATTTTACATAGTTTTTTTTAGGTTTGATTTGTGGGAATTTTACGAGAGGAAATTTCAGTGTTGCTGTATTGGAACCTTCTTATGTATTGGTGTATATATGTGTGTATGTGTATGTCTTGGAAAGGCTTTATGTTGACGTGTATGTGTGTATAGGCATACATGTGTGTATTCTAAATCATCCTACAATATCAAAAGCCTAATCCCACAGTACCCAATCCGAGATTAGAACTTAATAGCAAACTATTGACATTATAGAACTCAAGAAACAAACATTATAATAATAATATTAAAAATACTTATCATTATAATATTAATAAGTAATGGTAATGTCTTCTAACAGACATAATCAAATAGGAAAAAACCACACTTGTTTATTTGTGAAATTTACGTCAATATTTACACTTTAGGCTTTTTATCCTACTAATCTGCCAATTGTTTATCATTCGGGTCCCTGAAAATCTTTCGTGGTCAACAAAACTGTTGTTTCTACCCTTTTGTCCTTTGCTTAGTCCACACAGTGGGATGGAGGAGATGATTATAGGATTGTATCTAGTCAAAAACAATCAACATCTCATTCGTCTATGCGACAGACTGGCCAATCAGAAAGCATTCAATTACAAGCACAGCGGAGGGCACTCGTAGGCACTCTTTGGTGAACAGAGGCATCAGGGGAGGTGGTTGAAGAGAGGGGTAAGGCTTCATGGTGAGTGTGGAGGAGAGAGGTGAGGGAGAGAGAGATGTGAGAGGTGAGGGAAGTGAGAGAGAGAGAGATGAGGGGGTTGGGCAGCAGTTCACATTATGGCTGGTCCCAGGATAACTGGTCTCTGGGAGTCTATTGGTGGCTGAGAGAGAAGCTTTTAACCAATTATAAACCTTGACACCGGGTGGTTAAGGGTAGTTAGTGTGTGGGACCCTTGACCTTTGTTGGGGGCCCACGCCCC
>NC_091167.1:19100706-19110594 GCF_040958095.1 Procambarus clarkii
GTATTGTAAATAGTATTTTGCTTTGGTTCCTCCTCTTCCCTCACACATTTACAATCTTTGTTACCCATTAATATGGCAGCTCAGTCCGGGACAAGACTGGCATTCCACCGAGAGGATGCATGGCAACGATTGCCAGGGTATGTGGAAGCGAGTATACTGAAGATATATTCCCAGCCTGAGATATTTACAGTTTATGCTTAGATATACACACCTTCGATGCTCTTGTAGGACAAGTCACAAAGGATTGGTGTTGGACTTAAGACCTACCAAGCACTGCAGGGCTCTGAGGTGTACACACACAAGTGGAGCACACCTCGGTGTACACAAAGACACATATACACACACACACACATAGGGTACACCAGTCTGCACACACAAGTGGAGCACACAAAGACACATGTACACACACACATAGGGTACACCAGTCTACACACACAAGTGAGGTACACATCATGAATGTTACCAAGTTTAATGCGAACATTTATAAATTTGCGTTGAATGCAAGAAATTATATAATTCCTCCTGTCGGAGACAGGAAACCTGTGTATAACTATATATGCATACTTGTTTATTTATTTATTTATTTATTTATGTATATACAAGAAGGTACATTGGGTTTTAGAGAATACATAGCATAGTATTTACACTCTTTACAATCTTGTATGGCGAGTGCCCCCCCCACCCCAGGTCAAATTGTTGCCTAATTCCCGTGTACATATTTACTGCTGGGTGAACAGAGGTATGAAGTGAAATGAATCGTACTATATTAAGCGTAGATATGTTTAAGTTTGCAATTCAGCATCTGGTTCGTCCTCTACGAAACTCCTGGTACGAAACGTAAACAGGTTTACACCCCCCGCCCCCCCCCCCCCAACAGTACATGTTGGCATGTTCGACCAAATTGTTGCTATAAGCATTATCATTTTAGGAAGTTGGGTCTGCCTTTTAGGGTATTGGTACCCATGATTGGGGAGAGGAAGGTGGTTCAGGCTTATCTAGGCCCCCCCCCCCTTGGCCAACAACTAATCTCCCACAAGGGAGCAACCTACAGTCACCTATGTAAGCCTGGACCCAGATTCACGAAGCAGTTACGCAAGTACTCACGAACGTGTACACCTTTCCTCAATCTTTGACGGCTTTGGTTACATTTATTAAATAGTTTACAAGCACTGAAAATTTCCCATTCAACTGTTGTTATTGTTATAAACAGCCTCCTGGTGCTTCGGAGCTCATTAACTGTTTAATAATTGCAAACAAAGCTGCCAAAGATTGTGACAAGATGTACAGGTTCGTAAGTGCTTGCGTAAATGCTTCGTGAATCTGGCCCCTGGTACCTATTTACTGCTAAGTACATAATTTTCCTTTACCCCTCCTACATCAAGGGAAAGGAAAAGTTGCCCAAATGCTTCTATCTTGCCTTGGAAATGAACCCGGGACCTTTCGGTTGTGACCGAACGAAACTTTTCACAACAGGGCCCAATAAACCACGAACCTAAAATATATTTTGACTTACGTGTGACCCAAGGCGTTGTGCACTCCGGTGGTCGCGTCGCTCCGGGCTCTTGAAGACGTACGACGTACTGCTGCGTCATAATCCGTCAAAATCAGACGTTTTCCGGGTCTCCTCCACCACCCAAGGTTAGTGTTGTGATGACGTCGCTGGTCGCTTCAACTTGTTCTTATAAAATTCGTTTTCTTTGATTACCATTTAAGGGGATTCTTAGATGTGTTTTGTATTAGGCTTGTATCGAGGTTTTCTCCTAGGTTGGATAACTAACAATTTCAATTTCAAATGGTGAGCAAAACTAAAGGAGATTGGCCTTAACTATTGTTGCAAATATCGTCATTTTTAAAGGAATGTAACCGTAAGGTGAACGAAGCTTTCTCAAATTTGACTCACGTTGACCTCTTGTTTGAAAAATTAGACGGATATCGAGATCTATATGAAATTGTCTGTTTGGCTGAGTATTTGATAAGGGTCCAGGAGTTGGTAAAGTTCCAGAACTTGATCAGGGGTCTAGGACTTGATAAGTCCAAGTTCCAGGACTTGTAAGGGGGCCCAAGATCGACAGAAACCCTGTTTCCCAGCTCCTTGTCCTCATATCCCAGCAAAGTGTTCTCATATCCCAGCTCCTTGTCCTCATATCCCAGGCAATTGTTCTCATATCCTAGCCCATTATCCTCATATTCTAGCTCCTTGTCCTCATATCCCAGCTCCTTGTCCTCATATCCCAGCTCCTTGTCCTCATATCCCAGCTAATTGTTCTCATATCCTTGCCCATTATCCTCATATTCCAGCTCCTTGTCCTCATATCCCAGCTCCTTGTCCTCATATCCCAGCTCCTTGTCCTCATATCCCAGCTCCTTCTCCTCATATCCCAGCTCCTTGTCCTCATATCCCAGCTAATTGTTCTCATATCCTAGCCCATTATCCTCATATTCCAGCTCCTTATCCTCATATCCCTTCCAAGTTGTATACTCATACTTATGTTGACGCTATCTCATATCTCTCCCTACCTTCCTACGAGCTCCTACTTGCCACAAACTACCACTCCTAATCACCAAGACACCAATCTAACTATACCAATGTATAATGAATATAAATGTCTCACCTGTGCTTCCGCGCGTCAATGTTGAGGATTTCTTCGTTTTCTTTATTGATTCACTTTCCGCAGCTAATATGAAAGTATTGACCGTACTGAAACGTCTTTTTAAAATCAATAAACAACCTAAGTTAGAGCAAAGCCTGATTAGGCAGTCAGGCTTGTTGCAATAGCAATAAGTCTGACCAGAATGCCTCCAGGACTGATGACGACAACTTTAGTGAATATATTTTTACAACGGTGGAACATTAAGAACAGTCCATGAATTTGGAGGACATTAACCATTAACTTTAACCTACTGAAGTTAATGAGGAACATCATGAGTAAATGGACGGTGTTAACCATTAATTTTGCTCAACTGAGAGCAATGATGAATACGTTATAGTTGAAGATTAATTTAATTATATAACTTTGCCCTACTGAGGACATCGATCTATCTCTTGATACTTTGGATGATGATAACTATTCTATTCTACTTAAGAACTATGAGGAAATTTCCTCAGACGCTGATTTTTATTATCGAGTAAATCTTAGTTGAGTAAGACGACCTGACGGTCAAATTCATGAGTCAATTTGTTAAAGATCACGACGAGGAGTTTAGCTATGAAAGTGACTCGGACGATATCACATTCTCCCCGATATACTAAACTGGTTATCAGTTTGTTAAAACATCAGTTATATCCTGCCAAGCGATAAGCCTATATAAAATCTCATGTTATTAAGCACAGTGGTATATTGTATGGTTGTATGAAACCAATATTAACATTCTTGGAACTATTTGTCAAAAGCGTCAAACATCTCTTTCACTGTTGCTCGCTCACTCGCCCGGACGTCGATAAGGCGCTGCGTTAGGCCAAGATAAATACTAAAATATGTGAAATTTTATCAACATTACGGAAACATTTAGAGGAAAATTTTGCACCGGAAGTTCCTCCCTAGTTAGGACCAGCCTAGGAGCAGGAGCCGCTTCAAGTATGTGAAGTGTGTCAATGTGATCTCTTAGAACACAGAGTTGAAACAGGATCTTATCTGTCGCATCAAATGAAGAAATAACATGATTGGTACACCTTTATTTTAATTATATTATTTTTTGGCTTTGGAATTTTATTCATGTAATGACTATTGTATGAAAATATTAATTAAAATTTTCTTATATAACTGTTTTCTATAGTCATTCTGGGTTAGTGCTTTCACTTGCTTAGTTGTCTTAGAAATATAAAATTAGATAATGCAGAACACGTGTGTTTATGTGTGTGCAATCACCTAATTGTCCTTGCGGCAGTTGAGCTTCGGATCTTTGGTCCCGCCTCTTAACCATCAATTAAACTAATGAAAAGGTTCCTAAGTCTACTGGGCCCTATCATATCTGCATATGAAACTGTGTATGGAGTCAGCCTCCTACCACATCACTGCCTAATGCATCCCGTTTCTTAACTATTCTGACTGAAAAATGTCTTTCTAATGTCTCTGTGGCTCATTTGGGTACTCGGTTTCCACCTGTGTCCCCTTGTTCGCGTTCCTCCCGTGGTAAACAGTTTGCCTTTATCTACCTTGTCGATTCCCCTGAGAATATTTCTGTTGTAATCATCTCTCCCCCAACTCTTCAATTTTCTACAATGATAAAGATAGTGTGTAGTGAAGATGGTTACAGTGATGAAGACAATGTTTAGTGCAGATGGATATAGTGACAAAGGTCATGTGTAGTGTAGATCATGACAGTGATGATGGATAACTGCCTTCCCTACAGTGAAGGTTGAACCAACAGTGTTGAAGATAGTGAGCAGTGACGGTGTGGCCTCCGTCCCCCGAGCAACGCCGGGTGCACACGCTAGTCTTCTTAACTGCTGTGTACCAATTACATAAGGATATGACCCAAGTACTTGACACCCTGGAATCCCTGTTGGAAACATGTTTTTTTTATTATTGTCTCTCCTTAAAATGTGACGTGGTTTTCTCTTCCTCAGGTGCTCCCTTTTTCCTGGGGAAACTCCCACATTCTTTCTCTCATCTCATTAAGCTAGTTTTATGTGTGATTTTGTGTCCAAGGTTTTCAAACCATGCAAAAAATTTCACTTTACCAATCCATTTTTAATCCACTGTGGTATAGTCATAGAGTATTATTGATTATGCTGCAAGATTTGCCAATCCCAAGACTCCTGACATTGGGGTTAAACATTTTGGTATTATTATAAAATAATTATGACTTATTTCTGACGGTCTCGCTTCATGCAGGTCGGCGTTCAATCCCCGACCGTCCACAAGTGGTTGGGCACCATTCCTTTCCCCCGTCTCATCCCAAATCCTTTATCCTGACCCCTTCCCAGTGCTATATAGTCGTAATGGTATGGTGCTGTCTCCTAATAATTCCTTCCTTCCTTCTCTCTCTCGTGATTTTGTAGCTAACCTGCTACAGTATTCTGCGTCACCTTTATGTGTGTCATGAAGGGTTCTGTGATCTGACACCTTCCTTATGCTCTATGGTATGGGAAGATGACTGTTAGTTTAGGTAAATCCACTCATTGCTTGATGGGGCGCTGAAGGACCGGTACACAGCCCATGTCAGCTGTGTCAGGTGTGTAACTTGTTCCATGGCGTGTGTGAGATATGTACCTTGTTCCATGGCGTGTGTCAGATGTGTAACTTGTTCCATGGCAGATGTGTACCTTGTACCATAGTAGCTGTGTCAGATGTGTACCTTGTTCCATGGCAGCTATGTCAGCTGTGTACCTTGTTCCATGGCAGCTATGTCAGATGTGTACCTTGTACCATAGTAGCTTTGTCAGATGTGTACCTTGTTCCATGGCAGCTGTGTCAGATGTGTACCTTGTTCCTATGGCAGCTATGTCAGATGTGTACCTTGTTCCATAGCAGCTGTGTCAGATGTATACCTTGTTCCATAGCAGCTGTGTCAGATGTGTACCTTGTTCCATAGCAGCTGTGTCAGATGTGTACCTTGTTCCATGGTAGCTATGTCAGATGTGTACCTTGTTCCATAGCAGCTGTGTCAGATGTGTACCTTGTTCCATGGTAGCTGTGTCAGATGTGTACCTTGTTCCATAGCAGCTGTGTCAGATGTGTACCTTGTTCCATGGTAGCTGTGTCAGATGTGTACCTTGTTCCATAGCAGCTGTGTCAGATGTGTACCTTGTTCCATGGTAGCTGTGTCAGATGTGTACCTTGTTCCATAGCAGCTGTGTCAGATGTGTACCTTGTTCCATAGCAGCTGTGTCAGATGTGTACCTTGTTCCATGGCAGCTATGTCAGATGTGTACCTTGTTCCATAGCAGCTGTGTCAGATGTGTACCTTGTTCCATAGCTGTGTCAGATGTGTACCTTGTTCCATAGCAGCTGTCAGATGTTTACCTTGTTCCATGGTAGCTATGTCAGATGTGTACCTTGTTTCATAGCAGCTGTGTCAGATGTGTACCTTGTTCCATAGCAGCTGTGTCAGATGTGTACCTTGTTCTATGGTAGCTGCGTCAGCTGTGTACCTTGTTCCATAGCAGCTGTGTCAGATGTGTACCTTGTTCCATGGTAGCTGTGTCAGATGTGTACCTTGTTCCATGGTAGCTGTGTCAGATGTGTACCTTGTTCCATGGTAGCTATGTCAGATGTGTACCTTGTTCCATGGTAGCTGTGTCAGATGTGTACCTTGTTCCATAGCAGCTGTCAGATGTGTACCTTGTTCCATGGTAGCTGTGTCAGATGTGTACCTTGTTCCATGGTAGCTGTCAGATGTGTACCTTGTTCCATGGTAGCTATGTTAGATGTGTACCTTGTTCCATAGCAGCTGTGTCAGATGTGTACCTTGTTCCATAGCAGCTGTGTCAGATGTGTACCTTGTTCCATAGCAGCTGTGTCAGATGTGTACCTTGTTCCATAGCAGCTGTCAGATGTGTACCTTGTTCCATGGTAGCTATGTCAGATGTGTACCTTGTTCCATAGCAGCTGTGTCAGATGTGTACCTTGTTCCATAGCAGCTGTGTCAGATGTGTACCTTGTTCCATAGCAGCTGTGTCAGATGTGTACCTTGTTCCATAGCAGCTGTGTCAGATGTGTACCTTGTTCCATAGCAGCTGTCAGATGTGTACCTTGTTCCATGGTAGCTATGTCAGATGTGTACCTTGTTCCATAGCAGCTGTGTCAGATGTGTACCTTGTTCCATAGCAGCTGTGTCAGATGTGTACCTTGTTCCATAGCAGCTGTGTCAGATGTGTACCTTGTTCCATAGCAGCTGTGTCAGATGTGTACCTTGTTCCATAGCAGCTGTGTCAGATGTGTACCTTGTTCCATAGCAGCTGTCAGATGTGTACCTTGTTCCATGGTAGCTATGTCAGATGTGTACCTTGTTCCATAGCAGCTGTGTCAGATGTGTACCTTGTTCCATAGCAGCTGTCAGATGTGTACCTTGTTCCATGGTAGCTATGTCAGATGTGTACCTTGTTCCATAGCAGCTGTGTCAGATGTGTACCTTGTTCCATAGCAGCTGTGTCAGATGTGTACCTTTTCCATAGCAGCTGTGTCAGATGTGTACCTTGTTCCATGGTAGCTGTGTCAGATGTGTACCTTGTTCCATGGTAGCTGTGTCAGATGTGTACCTTGTTCCATGGTAGCTGTGTCAGATGTGTACCTTGTTCCATAGCAGCTGTCAGATGTGTACCTTGTTCCATGGTAGCTATGTCAGATGTGTACCTTGTTCCATAGCAGCTGTGTCAGATGTGTACCTTGTTCTAGCAGCTGTGTCAGATGTGTACCTTGTTCCATAGCAGCTGTGTCAGATGTGTACCTTGTTCCATAGCAGCTGTGTCAGATGTGTACCTTGTTCCATAGCAGCTGTGTCAGATGTGTACCTTGTTCCATGGTAGCTGTGTCAGATGTGTACCTTGTTCCATAGCAGCTGTGTCAGATGTGTACCTTGTTCCATAGCAGCTGTCAGATGTGTACCTTGTTCCATGGCAGCTGTCAGATGTGTACCTTGTTCCATGGTAGCTATGTCAGATGTGTACCTTGTTCCATGGTAGCTGTGTCAGATGTGTACCTTGTTCCATGGCAGTCTTACTGACCAACCTACAAATGCTGCTTTAATTCTGAACATAATGCACAACTATAGTAAATACACAGTTCATATATATATACAGTTCATGAATATACGTTTAGTTTATATGTATTTCTTAAGTTATACAAACAGCCAATGTTTATATCCTGTGATTGATTTACGACTAAACGTACCAATTGCTATGCAAATTCAGACAAATAATAGACTTAAACTCTAATATTTCTGTTGTAGTGTAACACTATTGTATTTGTAAATTAAATGGTTAGATATTATCGACGAATGTGAGTTTAGATTGAACAAAACGATGGAAATAAAGCAAAAAACGGGAGTCCAGGCCACCAGGCACCTCTGGCAACCCTGACTGACGTAAATTACCCTACGAGAATTAAGAGTCTTAACGACTAGCTCTAAACAAGGCTGTGTTCCTTGTTCCCCTTTGTCCGTTGTTAATTATTCATGGCCGCCAGTATATACATCTGAGCCAGAACTACTGAAATAAGGTGATGCAGTATACGGTTCCATACCGACAAAAATATTCTGTTTTGGCGGGCTATTTTTTTAAAATTTAAATTTGGCGGGCTATTTCATGTTCCGTCATTGGTGTGTTGAGTATTTTATAGCTATTCAGCTATAAAAGGTGTGATATTTGTCATCAAACACTATTTTTTTTAAAGTATTTAACATATTCGACCTACATGAAGTGACGTTCTCGCTTCATGCAGATCGGCGTTCAATCCCCGACCGTCCACAAGTGGTTGGGCACCATTCCTTTCCCTCCGTCCCATCCCAAATCCTTATCCTGACCCCATTCCCATGTGTTATACATATATAAATATGTATTAGTTTTGCCATATAGGTATTTCTGTATCTGTCAGGCATTTAATTTGTATAATAGGCTTCAATAAATCAATATTTACATACTATTTCAATGTGAAAATTACCAACGGAATACATTATTTACTTTAATTTTATCATTTTATTTATTAATTTACAGTTTGATGATAATAATGTCATTATAATGATAGCGAGTGTGACATTAATGATGAGGATGGTGATGGTAGTGTGTAGGGAAGATGGCTACAGTGATGAAGATAGTAAATAGTGAAGATGTGGGTGTTGGGGACCCGAGCCACGCCGGGTAGCCACCAGTATAATAGTGATCAGCTCCACACAGTGTCAACACTAAACAATGTTGACCAGACCACACACTAGAAGTTGAAGGGACGACGACGTTTCGGTCCGTCCTGGACCATTCTCAAGTTCTGAAAAGTCAGTTGATTCCCAGGTGTTGAAGGGGGCGGTCACGCCCTCTGTCTCCCCCCTGTACAGGGACAGACAGACAGCCACCATTAGTAACTCCACACCTGCTACCCTACACCCGACACACACACACGCACACGTTAGAGAAGATTCAGCGGTATGCCACCAGGCTCGTCCCGGAACTGAGAGGTATGAGCTATGAGGAAAGGCTAAGGGAGCTGAGCCTCACGTCCCTGGAAAACAGAAGAGTAAGGGGAGACATGATAACCACCTACAAAATTCTCAGGGGAATTGATAGGGTAGATAAAGACACTTTTTAACACAAGGGGCACACGCACTAGGGAACACAGGTGGAAATTGAGTGCCCAAATGAGCCATAGAGACGTTTGAAAGAATTTTTTCAGTGTCAGAATAGTAGACAAATGGAATACATTAGGCAGTGATGTGGTGGAGGCTGACTCCATACACAGTTACACGTACACACCTAGTTGTATTCACCTTGTTGTGCTTGCGGGGGTTGAGCTCTGCTCTTTCGGCCCGCCTCTCAACTGTCAATCAACTGTTTACTAACTACTTTTTTTCTTTCATTTTTTCCACCCCCCAGGAAGCAGCCCGTGACAGCTGACTAACTCCCAGGTACCTATTTACTGCTAGGTAACAGGAGCATCAGGATGAAAGAAACTTTTTGCCCATTTGTCTCCGCCTCCTTCGTCGATTCCGGGATCGAACCCGGAATCTCAGGACTACAAATCCGAAGCGCTGTCCACTCAGCTGCCAGGCTCAGCTGTCAAGGATGGCGAAGGATGGGGCATAACGAATTTAGCGATTGAGCTGACGTCCCAAGCAACGAGTAGAGAGAGAGGAGACATGACTGAAGCATATAAAATACTTGCGGGTATTGACAGGAGGAAAACAAGCGTTCAGAATGACTACCAATAGAGCAAGAGGGCATAGATGGAAGATGGTGGG
>NC_091167.1:19111094-19136094 GCF_040958095.1 Procambarus clarkii
AGTGTACCACCTACACCCCCAGTGTACCACCTACACCCCCACAGTGTACCACCTACACCAGCACAGTGTACCACCTACACCCCACAGTGTACCACCTACACCAGCACAGTGTACCACCTACACCACCACAGTGTACCACCTACACCTCACAGTGTACCACCTACACCCCACAGTGTACCACCTACACCCCACAGTGTACCACCTACACCCACAGTGTACCACCTACACCCACAGTGTACCACCTACACCCACAGTGTACCACCTACACCCACAGTGTACCACCTACACCCCACAGTGTACCACCTACACCCACAGTGTACCACCTACACCCACAGTGTACCACCTACACCCACAGTGTACCACCTACACCACCACAGTGTACCACCTACACCACCACAGTGTACCACCTACACCCACAGTGTACCACCTACACCACCACAGTGTACCACCTACACCACCACAGTGTACCACCTACACCCCACAGTGTACCACCTACACCCCCACAGTGTACCACCTACACCACCACAGTGTACCACCTACACCACCACAGTGTACCACCTACACCACCACAGTGTACCACCTACACCCCACAGTGTACCACCTACACCCCACAGTGTACCACCTACACCCCCACAGTGTAACACCTACACCACCACAGTGTACCACCTACACCCCACAGTGTACCACCTACACCCCACAGTGTACCACCTACACCCCACAGTGTACCACCTACACCCCACAGTGTACCACCTACACCACCACAGTGTACCACCTACACCCCACAGTGTACCACCTACACCACCACAGTGTACCACCTACACCCCCAGTGTACCACCAACACCCCACAGTGTACCACCTACACCCCACAGTGTACCACCTACACCACCACAGTGTACCACCTACACCCCACAGTGTACCACCTACACCACCACAGTGTACCACCTACACCCCCAGTGTACCACCTACACCCCACAGTGTACCACCTACACCCCACAGTGTAACACCTACACCACCACAGTGTACCACCTACACCCCACAGTGTAACACCTACACCACCACAGTGTACCACCTACACCCCCAGTGTAACACCTACACCACCACAGTGTACCACCTACACCCCACAGTGTAACACCTACACCACCACAGTGTACCACCTACACCCCACAGTGTAACACCTACACCACCACAGTGTACCACCTACACCCCACAGTGTACCACCTACACCCCACAGTGTACCACCTACACCCCACAGTGGACCACCTACACCCCCCAGTGTACCACCTACACCCCACAGTGTACCACCTACACCCCACAGTGTAACACCTACACCCCACAGTGTACCACCTACACCCCACAGTGTAACACCTACACCCCACAGTGTACCACCTACACCCCACAGTGTACCACCTACACCACAGTGTACCACCTACACCACCACAGTGTACCACCTACACACCTTTGAGGTACAGAATAAAACAAACAAATTCTTTATTTCTTTTTTATTCCATATTGGAACTAAGTATTTATTTAGGCCTATCTCACAGGGGCATTAGTTCATTGTACAATTGTAAATAATATTGTTTATCAATTACAATTATCAGCAATAATTCACGTCTTGAAAATACATATATATTATTATATCTATTACATATTGTTCTAAAAATAATTAATTAGGACGCAGGAGAAAATCTGGTAACAATTTGAACAGTCGTTTCATTGATGATGTGTAACTCTCTCTCTGATTGGCTCAGTCATTGGGAAAGTAAGAAACATGTTCCATGATTGGCTGAGGGATAAACAAACGCGGGCTCCTGATTGGCTGCAAAATATTTTGGCGTCATCAATGAAGCAAGTTGCCAAAGAGCTCCATAATTTTTAATTATTTACTGTTATTTCTCCAACGACATTCTGTGTATATATATTTGTATATAATATACAGCTATACATAGCGTATGTTCAAATTCTTTCTATAACATGACTTTATATAATATTTACAGTAAAATAATACACTTTTAAAGTCGAGATAAATATTATTTGCACTTATGGCAATATTTACATCAACGGAATCCATTTAAAATTCAAAATATCATTTTGAATCATATCGTAAATGATTTATTTACACATCTGAAGCCACCCACACCAACTCCAGACCTAACCAAGTGTAAATGATAACGTCATTTACACAGGAGGTAAAAAATATCCCACTTATAGATCTCTTTTTTGTAAATGTTTGACTTGTAGATTATTGATTGCTGTAAAAAACTTACGCCACACTGCCGCGTTTTGTTTACAATCTAAACAACTCAGATTTACAAATTGGTTTCCGTAAGATTTTCGTAAATACGACGGTCCTAAACGAGAGGTTTCTGTGATTGCCTTATTCGTAATCGTAGAAATTTGATGAAAGCCAACCTAACCTGATAGGCCTAATGTAATGTAACCTAACCTAAGCTAAGCTAACCTAACCGAACCTTACCTAACCTAACCTAACCTTACCCAACCTTACCTAATCTAAGTTTACCTAACTTAACCTAACCTAACCTTACCTAACCTAACCTTACCTAACTTAACCTAACCTAACCTAACCTTACCTAACCTAAGTTTACCTAACTTAACCTAATCTAACCTTACCTAACCTAACCTTACCTAACTTAACCTAACCTAACCTAACCTAAGTTTACCTACCTTAACCTAACCTAACCTTACCTAACCTAACCTTACCTAACTTAACCTAACCTAACCTAACCTTACCTAATCTAAGTTTACCTAACTTAACCTTACCTAACCTAACCTTACCTAACTTAACCTAACCTAACCTAACCTTACCTAACCTAAGTTTACCTAACTTAACCTAATCTAACCTTACCTAACCTAACCTTACCTAACTTAACCTAACCAAACCTTACCTAACCTAACCTAACCTAACCTAACCTAACCTAACTTAACCTAACCTTACCTAACCTAACCTAACCTAACCTTACCTAACTTAACCTAACCTTACCTAACCTAACCTTACCTAACCTTACCTAACCTAACCTTACCTTACCTAACCTAACCTTACCTAACCTAACCTTACCTTACCTAACCTAACCTAACCTTACCTAACCTAACCTTACCTTACCTAACCTAACCTAACCTTACCTAACCTAACCTTACCTAACTTAACATAACCTTACCTAACCTAACCTAACCTAACCTTACCTAACTTAACCTAACCTTACCTAACCTAACCTTACCTAACCTTACCTAACGTAACCTTACCTTACCTAACCTAACCTTACCTAACCTAACCTAACCTAACCTAACCTAACCTTACCTAACCTAACCTTACCTTACCTAACCTAACCTTACCTAACCTAACCTAACCTAACCTTACCTAACCTAACCTAACCTTAACTAACCTAACCTTACCTAACCTAACCTAACCTAACCTAACCTAACCTTACCTAACCTTACCTAACCTAACCTTACCTAACCTAACCTAACCTAACCTAACCTAACCTAACCTTACCTAACCTAACCTAACCTAACCTAACCTTACCTAACCTAACCTAACCTCACCTAACCTAACTTAACCTAACCTAACCTTACCTAACCAAACCTTACCTAACCTAACCTAACCTTACCTAACCTAACCTAATTTTACCTAACCTAACCTAACCTAACCTTACCTTACCTAACCTAACCTAACCTTACCTAACGAGGTCACTAATTTATGCTCCAAATATATTATTAATATTAGTGAGGAACCAATTAGGAAAAAAAATATATGAAATCAAATATCACAATACCTGTTGGGCACATCAAGGGAATCGAACCCGGGGTCACTGATTGTCAGTCGAGAATAATTCCAACTGTGCTACGAATCCCTATTAACAATTTTTTAACGAGAACCTTTGCTATACTGGCTTTAAACTGTTATATGAATACTCTCCAGATATACATATGCGCCAGAATATGTATTATGTATACATATGTATTATAGTAATTGTGCAAAGATTCCCTCGTTAAGGAGGAAGTAGTTACGCAAAACTAATTGGAACAAATAGTTCACCTGTTAGATATGTAATGGCTGTTATGTAATATATTTGATCGATTTCATATGTACTTTCATATGTAATTGTGGTTGCCTTGGTGCTAAGTCATCAACTCTCCCAACATTAAACTGTTCCATCAAACTGTGACTGTTTGCACCCGAGAAGTATCACACAGGGCTCGCTGTAATACCACTAAGGCCCAAACGTTACAATAATTTTTTTTTGTTTACAATAAAGCAATATTTACATTACTGCTCAATTCCACCATTACACGCGGATCCATCAAACTATGGTTTGTTAACAGCGGGTCAATGCTTTTTTTTCTTGATCTTCCTTATGGGGGCTTTTCTTTGGCATTAAATGTCTAATATATATATATATATATATATATATATATATATATATATATATATATATATATATATATATATATATATATATATATGTGTGTGTGTGTGTATATCACGAAAATAAACACGTGATTAAGAATGTGACAATGTCAGACCACGGAGGAAAATGAAACAGGAATTTCCTTAAGTACTTTCGTATATTAAATACATCTTCAGGAGGAATCAAATTCACATCACAGGAATTTAAGGAAATTCCTGTTTCATTTTCCTCCGTGGTCTGACATTGTCATATATATATATATATATATATATATATATATATATATATATATATATATAAAATATTCACTCCAGGAGTACCTACAGGCCTGAACTCAGAGAGCCATATTTACAAAGCCTGTAGGATCATTTTTATTATGTTTGGGGCTATTTTCTGTACATGTTTATATATATATAAAAAAACACATTCTCACATGACATTCTCAAGTACAAAAATTCGTAATAAATTATAACATTTCCAAAATAGTTCAAATCAACATTTTACATTTAAATTGAACTGAACATTTTTAAGTAACTGTGCAATGATAGTGAAGATGATAACATGAGCGATATGAAGGTAATTTACAGTTATAATATAATTATATAATTATAAGTTACAATTATAATATAATTATAAGTTACAATTATAATATAATTATATAATTATAAGTTACAATTATAATATAATTATATAATTATAATTTACAATTATAATATAATTATATAATTATAATTTACAATTATAATATAATTATATAATTATAATTTACAATTATAATATAATTATAATTTACAATTATAATATAATTACAATTTACAATTATAATATAATCCCCAGTTAGGCTCAAGAACTTCCATATAAAATAGTTGGAAAAATCATCAATTTTTTACATTTTAATCAGTTGCAACTTAAGAGATATGAGAAGATATTGCGATATGCTGTAATTAAACGCACATGCTCCAGCTAGCAAGAACACACACACACACACAACCAACTACACCATGATGGCCTTAGACCATAGCTAACAGCAGAATTAATTACTTTTATTTATAAAAAATTTCATTGTGAATAGAATTATAACTCATATAATCCTATACAAAATATATAATATTACAAAATTGGTATTACAAAATACAGCCGTGAATACAACTCATATAATCTATATACAAATATAGATTATATAGAATAGAATTATAAATTATAGAATTAAACATATTAAACAATTAAACATTCTGTAAGCGATTGTGATATTTTTCAACATTACGGAATATAATACAGATTCTATGTATTCCGGATACAGTCTTGGCTACGGATGCGGTTTTCCGTTCAGTAAGCGGAACATTTTGAGAGCGAACGCTGCAGTTCTCAGATACAATACAGTGGGAAGTAGTTAGTGCAAATAGGCAATCCGACCTGCAGGCTAATTTGCAATGATAACAAATATACGGAAAAATTGTATTGAAATTGGAGAAAAATTTAAAAAAAAGGTAAAAATTTAACCAAAAAATTGAAAATTTTCAAAAAATAAAAAATAAAATTAATATTTTTCAACAAATAAAAAATAAAATTAAAACTTTTATACAATGCAAAAAAATATAATGCTATAAAATACGCGGGAAAAATGTACTAAAATTGGAAAAAAATTAAAAAATAAAGTCAAAATTAAAAAAAAAAAGTCAAAATTTTCAAAAAATTAAAAAAAAAAGAGACAAAAATTTTCAGTTTGTCTCTTGTTCACAAAAGTTACTTTGAGATTTCAGAAGACAAATACAGCAATGATAACGGAATGATTAGGATGATATTTATTGCAGATAATGACATGATAAATGTTGCAAATGTGATAACACATATATATTGCAGATGTTATCATGATATAAATTAATGTAATTTAAATATAATAATCTACTAAAATAATCCCTTATAATTATAACAAATTATCG
Organism: Procambarus clarkii; assembly: GCF_040958095.1. Taxonomy (NCBI): domain Eukaryota; kingdom Metazoa; phylum Arthropoda; class Malacostraca; order Decapoda; family Cambaridae; genus Procambarus; species Procambarus clarkii. Next base: position 19,117,462 of record NC_091167.1, read on the forward strand.
GTCCACAATAATAATTCAATAATAACTTCACATATTAACACACATATTTACATAACCCCCCCTCCCCCCCCCTTCCCTTATCTCAGTAACTTAGTTCAACCTGTTATACAATATAAATTATATACATTACTTAAATACAGCTGTATAATACATGTACACTTCATGCACCTGGCATACACTGAGCATACAGTCCCATACAACGAGCATTGATATACAAGAGATTTATGTATATACATATATTTACACTTTCATCCTTGTATGGTTGGTACAGTGGTCACCTTGTATGGTTGGTACAGTGGTCACCTTGTATGGTTGGTACAGTGGTCACCTTGTATGGTTGGTACAGTGGACACCTTGTATGGTTGGTACAGTGGTCACCTTGTATGGTTGGAACAGTGGACACTGTGTATGGTTGGTACAGTGGTCACCTTGTATGGTTGGTACAGTGGTCACCTTGTATGGTTGGTACAGTGGTCACCTTGTATGGTTGGTACAGTGGTCACCTTGTATGGTTGGTACAGTGGTCACCTTGTATGGTTGGTATAGTGGTCACCTTGTATGGTTGGTACAGTGGTCACCTTGTATGGTTGGTACAGTGGTCACCTTGTATGGTTGGTACAGTGGTCACCTTGTATGGTTGGTACAGTGGTCACCTTGTATGGTTGGTACAGTGGTCACCTTGTATGGTTGGTACAGTGGTCACCTTGTATGGTTGGTATAGTGGACACCTTGTATGGTTGGTACAGTGGTCACCTTGTATGGTTGGTACAGTGGTCACCTTGTATGGTTGGTACAGTGGTCACCTTGTATGGTTGGTATAGTGGTCACCTTGTATGGTTTGTACAGTGGTCACCTTGTATGGTTGGTACAGTGGTCACCTTGTATGGTTGGTACAGTGGTCACCTTGTATGGTTGGTATAGTGGTCACCTTGTATGGTTGGTACAGTGGTCACCTTGTATGGTTGGTACAGTGGACACCTTGTATGGTTGGTACAGTGGTCACCTTGTATGGTTGGTACAGTGGACACCTTGTATGGTTGGTACAGTGGTCACCTTGTATGGTTGGTACAGTGGTCACCTTGTATAGTTGGTACAGTGGTCACTGTGTATGGTTGGTACAGTGGACACCTTGTATGGTTGGTACAGTGGTCACCTTGTATGGTTGGAACAGTGGACACTGTGTATGGTTGGTACAGTGGTCACCTTGTATGGTTGGTACAGTGGTCACCTTGTATGGTTGGTACAGTGGTCACCTTGTATGGTTGGTACAGTGGTCACCTTGTATGGTTGGTACAGTGGTCACTGTGTATGGTTGGTACAGTGGTCACCTTGTATGGTTGGTACAGTGGACACCTTGTATGGTTGGTACAGTGGTCACCTTGTATGGTTGGTACAGTGGTCACCTTGTATGGTTGGTATAGTGGACACCTTGTATGGTTGGTACAGTGGTCACCTTGTATGGTTGGTACAGTGGACACCTTGTATGGTTGGTATAGTGGACACCTTGTATGGTTGGTACAGTGGTCACCTTGTATGGTTGGTACAGTGGACACCTTGTATGGTTGGTACAGTGGTCACCTTGTATGGTTGGTACAGTGGACACCTTGTATGGTTGGTATAGTGGACACCTTGTATGGTTGGTACAGTGGTCACCTTGTATGGTTGGTACAGTGGACACCTTGTATGGTTGGTACAGTGGTCACCTTGTATGGTTGGTACAGTGGACACCTTGTATGGTTGGTATAGTGGACACCTTGTATGGTTGGTACAGTGGTCACCTTGTATGGTTGGTACAGTGGACACCTTGTATGGTTGGTACAGTGGTCACCTTGTATGGTTGGTACAGTGGTCACCTTGTATGGTTGGTACAGTGGTCACTGTGTATGGTTGGTACAGTGGTCACCTTGTATGGTTGGTACAGTGGTCACCTTGTATGGTTGGTATAGTGGTCACCTTGTATGGTTGGTACAGTGGTCACCTTGTATGGTTGGTACAGTGGTCACCTTGTATGGTTGGTACAGTGGTCACCTTGTATGGTTGGTACAGTGGTCACCTTGTATGGTTGGTACAGTGGTCACCTTGTATGGTTGGTATAGTGGACACCTTGTATGGTTGGTACAGTGGTCACCTTGTATGGTTGGTACAGTGGTCACCTTGTATGGTTGGTATAGTGGACACCTTGTATGGTTGGTACAGTGGTCACCTTGTATGGTTGGTACAGTGGACACCTTGTATGGTTGGTATAGTGGACACCTTGTATGGTTGGTACAGTGGTCACCTTGTATGGTTGGTACAGTGGACACCTTGTATGGTTGGTACAGTGGTCACTGTGTATGGTTGGTACAGTGGTCACTGTGTATGGTTGGTACAGTGGTCACCTTGTATGGTTGGTACAGTGGTCACCTTGTATGGTTGGTACAGTGGACACCTTGTATGGTTGGTATAGTGGACACCTTGTATGGTTGGTACAGTGGACACCTTGTATGGTTGGTACAGTGGTCACCTTGTATGGTTGGTACAGTGGACACCTTGTATGGTTGGTACAGTGGACACCTTGTATGGTTGGTACAGTGGTCACTGTGTATGGTTGGTACAGTGGTCACTGTGTATGGTTGGTACAGTGGTCACCTTGTATGGTTGGTACAGTGGACACCTTGTATGGTTGGTATAGTGGACACCTTGTATGGTTGGTACAGTGGTCACCTTGTATGGTTGGTACAGTGGACACCTTGTATGGTTGGTACAGTGGACACCTTGTATGGTTTGTACAGTGGTCACCTTGTATGGTTGGTACAGTGGTCACCTTGTATGGTTGGTACAGTGGACACCTTGTATGGTTGGTACAGTGGACACCTTGTATGGTTTGTACAGTGGACACCTTGTATGGTTGGTACAGTGGTCACCTTGTATGGTTGGTACAGTGGACACCTTGTATGGTTGGTACAGTGGTCACCTTGTATGGTTGGTACAGTGGTCACCTTGTATGGTTGGTACAGTGGACACCTTGTATGGTTGGTACAGTGGACACCTTGTATGGTTTGTACAGTGGACACCTTGTATGGTTGGTACAGTGGTCACCTTGTATGGTTGGTACAGTGGTCACTGTGTATGGTTGGTACAGTGGTCACCTTGTATGGTTGGTATAGTGGTCACCTTGTATGGTTGGTACAGTGGTCACCTTGTATGGTTGGTACAGTGGTCACTGTGTATGGTTGGTACAGTGGTCACTGTGTATGGTTGGTACAGTGGTCACCTTGTATGGTTGGTACAGTGGACACTGTGTATGGTTGGTACAGTGGTCACCTTGTATGGTTTGTACAGTGGTCACCTTGTATGGTTGGTACAGTGGTCACTGTGTATGGTTGGTATAGTGGACACCTTGTATGGTTTGTACAGTGGTCACCTTGTATGGTTGGTACAGTGGTCACTGTGTATGGTTGGTACAGTGGTCACCTTGTATGGTTTGTACAGTGGTCACCTTGTATGGTTGGTACAGTGGTCACTGTGTATGGTTGGTACAGTGGTCACTGTGTATGGTTGGTACAGTGGTCACTGTGTATGGTTGGTACAGTGGTCACCTTGTATGGTTTGTACAGTGGTCACCTTGTATGGTTGGTACAGTGGTCACTGTGTATGGTTGGTACAGTGGTCACCTTGTATGGTTGTTAGACACGTTGGGTTAGGATTGGTTAGATACGTTGGGCTAGGATTGGTTAGACACGTTGGGCTAGGATTGGTTAGACACGTTGGGCTAGGATTGGTTAGACATGTTGGGTTAGGATTGGTTAGATACGTTGGGCTAGGATTGGTTAGACACGTTGGGCTAGGATTGGTTAGACACGTTGGGCTAGGATTGGTTAGACATGTTGGGTTAGGATTGGTTAGATACGTTGGGCTAGGATTGGTTAGACACGTTGGGCTAGGATTGGTTAGACACGTTGGGCTAGGATTGGTTAGACATGTTGGGTTAGGATTGGTTAGATACGTTGGGCTAGGATTGGTTAGACACGTTGGGCTAGGATTGGTTAGACACGTTGGGCTAGGATTGGTTAGACATGTTGGGTTAGGATTGGTTAGATACGTTGGGCTAGGATTGGTTAGACACGTTGGGCTAGGATTGGTTAGACACGTTGGGCTAGGATTGGTTAGACATGTTGGGCTAGGATTGGTTAGACACGTTGGGCTAGGATTGGTTAGACACGTTGGGCTAGGATTGGTTAGACATGTTGGGTTAGGATTGGTTAGATACGTTGGGCTAGGATTGGTTAGACACGTTGGGCTAGGATTGGTTAGACACGTTGGGCTAGGATTGGTTAGATCAAGTTTCTATGTTGGTTTAAACTTTAAAATATATATAACGTAATACTAAGCGTTTCATTCCATAAGAAAATAATTGTGAAAATTATATTTCAAACAAATTCGGCTTGTTAGGCAACTTGGCCTATAAGGTACAATATATATATATATATATATATATATATATATATATATATATATATATATATATATATATATATATATATATATATATATATATATATATATATATATCCGTTCTTATGTTAGCCAGCTTGGCATATTGCGCTGATGTTATCCTCTTGATATGAGCTTCAGAGGACAGGTCTGGCGTGATATCAACCCCCAGGTCTTTCTCTCTGACTCTTGAAGTATTTCATCTCCCAAATGATACCTTGTATCTGGCCTCCTGCTCCCTACACTTATCTTCATTACATTACATTTGGTTGGGTTAAACTCTAACACCCATTTGTTCGACCATTCCTGCAGCTTGTCCAGGTCTTCTTGAAGCCTCAAGCTGTCCTCCTCTGTCTTAATCCTTCTCATAATTTTGGCGTCGTCAGCAAATATTGAGAGGAATGAGTCTATACCCTCTGGGAGATCATTTACGTATATCAGAAACAGGATAGGTCCAAGTACAGAGCCCTGTGGGACTCCACTGGTGACTTCACGCCATTCTGAGGTCTCACCCCTCACTGTAACTCTCTGCTTCCTATTGCTTAGGTACTCCTTTATCCACTGGAGCGCCCTACCAGTTACTCCTGCCTGTTTCTCCAGCTTATGCATCAACCTTTTATGGGGTACTGTGTCAAAGGCTTTCCGACAGTCCAAAAAAAAAAATGCAGTCCGCCCATCCTTCTCTTTCTTGTTTAATCTTTGTCACCTGATCGTAGAATTCTATCAAGTCTGTAAGGCAAGATTTACCCTCCCTGAACCCATGTTGATGGGTTGTCACGAAGTCTCTTCTCTCCAGATGTGTCACTAGGTTTTTTCTCACAATCTTCTCCATCACCTTGCATGGTATACAAGTTAAGGACACTGGCCTGTAGTTCAAGCCTGTAATGTGTGTGAGTGTGTGTGTGTGAGCGTGTGTGTGTGTGTGTGTGTGTGTGTGTGTGTGTGTGTGTGTGTGTGTGTGTGTGTGTGTGTGTGTGTGTGAGCGTGAGTGTGTGTGTGTGAGCGTGTGTGTGTGTGTGTGTGTGTGTGTGTGTGTGTGTGTGTGTGAGCGTGTGTGTGTGTGTGTGTGTGTGTGTGTGTGTGTGTGTGTGTGTGTGTGTGTGTGTGTGTGTGTGTGTGTGTGTGTGTGGGAGGGTGTGTGTGTGTGTGTGTGTGTGTGTGTGTGTGTGTGTGTGTGTGTGTGTGTGTGTGTGTGTGTGTGTGTGTGTGTGAGCGTGAGTGTGTGTGTGTGAGCGTGTGTGTGTGTGGGAGGGTGTGTGTGTGTGTGTGTGTGTGTGTGTGTGTGTGTGTGTGTGTGTGTGTGTGTGTGTGTGTGTGTGTGTGTGTGTGTGTGTGAGCGTGTGTGTGTGAGAGCGTGTGTGTGTGTGTGTGTGTGTGTGTGTGTGGGAGGGTGTGTGTGTGTGTGTGTGTGTGTGTGTGTGTGTGTGTGTGTGTGTGTGTGTGTGTGTGTGTGTGTGTGTGTGTGTGTGTGTGTGTATTCAGCAATATCATTCCGAGCCGAAAATCTAAAAAAAAATTCCAAACTTGAAAAAAAAATATTCCAAGCTGGGAGTAAGATGATAAAAAACCCATAAGAGCCCTATTTAGGGTTCGAACCCATGCACTTCTTATCCCCACACACACACACCCTAACCAACCCGTCCACGACATGGTAAAAAAAAACATCAACCAGACGCCCCACTCGACCCACTAGGACTCCAAGCGGACGACCTAAAACAGAAACTTTTTTATCCTGCTCCTATTTACAGCTGGACATCAGGAACATCCTGCAGAGGGCCATTAGAGGCAGGGGTGCCAGCTGAAGGTGCCAGTGTGAGTGTGGCACCACACCGGTGATCAGGCAGGCAGGTGGAGGGACAGGTCTGAGTGGCACTCGATGATCGAGGGTGACTAACGCATCCCATGTGTCGCAGTTTCTCGTGAAGCTCGTAGTCCACGGGGAAGATGACTGCTGGGGAGAGAGAGAGAGAGAGAGAGAGAGAGAGAGAGAGAGAGAGAGAGAGAGAGAGAGAGAGAGAGAGAGAGAGAGAGAGAGAGAGAGAGAGAGAGAGAGAGAGAGAGCAGAGAAAGGCAAAACTAAATTAGAACATTAATTCAAGAATATTTTTAATATATTTTCCACACATATATACACACACACACACTAACAGGCGTGACATAGAAAACGACAAAAAAGCAAGCACAGACTAAACTAAACCAAAAGATAAGACGAATGAACACGCCTGAGATGAGAGTTGACCTATCCTACACAGGATAGGTCACCTCCCCGTCCCACCTACCCCCCCTCCCACCCACCCCAGCACCGTACCCTCACTCTGGGTGCCGGAGTCGACCCGCTGGGACGACGACGAGAGATTATTCCTTAGAGCGGAACACTTAGCCGCGGGCATCATGGACTGTCGGACGTTCCTCTCTGGATGGAGGAGGATGATGTACAACTTCGGCGTGAAGAGACAGACTAGCGCCACCGTCGCTGACAGCGAGATGGTTACGGAGGTAGTGGTGATTCGCAGCTGCAGGGGGTAGTTAAGAGCGGTAGTTAGAGCCACAGGTAGTTGTTAAGAGTGAGAGAGAGAGAGAGAAGGGGAAGGTAAGAGGAGGGCAGCTCACCTCGACGTTGTTGGCGGTGGAGAAGTATATGGGGACGAAGGCCAGCCAGATGATACACGTCGTGTACATGGTGAAGCCGATGTACTTGCTCTCGTTGAAGGCCTCCGGGATCTTGCGGGTCAGGACGGCGTAGATGGTACACACTACGATCAGTCCTGCGGGGGGTAGTAGAGCGCCTTCAGCAGGTGGGACAGGTGAGGTGGGACAGGTGGGGTGGGACAGGTGGGGTGGGACAGGTGAGGTGGGACAGGTGGGGTGAGGCAGGTGGGACAGGTGAGGTGGGACAGGTGGGGTGGGACAGGTGGGGTGAGGCAGGTGAGGTGGGACAGGTGAGGTGGGACAGGTGGGGTGGGACAGGTGGGGTGAGGCAGGTGAGGTGGGACAGGTGGGGTGAGGCAGGTGGGACAGGTGGGTGGGGTAAGGGGACGGGGGGGGGGGAATGAACCAAAATTCCATTTTTTATATTCATTTTCTCATAAACTTGTTGAAAGATCATCAGTCTTTTTATTTTCAAAACATTTAACGAAATCGAAATGCATGTGTGTACTCACGTAGTTGTGCTTGCGGGGGTTGAGCTCTGGCTCTTTGGTCCCGCCTCTCAACTGTCAATCAACTGGTGTACAGGTTCCTGAGCCTATTGGGCTTATCATATCTACATTATAAACTGTGTATGGAGTCAGCCTCCACCACATCACTGCCTAATGCATTCCATCCGTTAACTACTCTGACACTGAAAAAGTTCCTTCTAACGTCTCTGTGGCTCATGTGGGTACTCAGTTTCCACCTGTGTCCCCTTGTTCGCGTACCACCAGTGTTGAATAGTTTATCCTTATCAACCCTATCAATATCTTTTTTTTTATGTGGTGATCATGTCTCCCCTTACTCTTCTGTCTTCCAGTGTCGTAAGGTGCATTTCACGCAGCCTTTCCTCTTAACTCATGCCTCTTAGTTCTGGGACTAGACTAGTGGCATACCTCTGAACTTTTTCCAGCTTCGTCTTGTGCTTGACAAGGTACGGGCTCCATGCTGGGGCCGCATACTCCAGGATTGGTCTTACATATGTGGTGTACAAGATTCTGAATGATTCCTTACACACAGGTTCCTGAACGCCGTTCTGATGTTAGCCAGCCTCGCATATGCCGCAGACGTTATTCTCTTTATGTGGGCTTCAGGAGACAGGTTTGGTGTGATATCAACTCCAAGATCTTTCTCTCTGTCTGTTTCATGAAGAACTTCATCTCCTATTCTGTATCCTGTGTCTGGCCTCCTGTTTCCACTGCCTAATTTCATGACCTTGCATTTACTCGAGTTGAACTTTAGTAGCCCTTTGTTGGACCATTCATTCAGTCTGTCTAGGTCATCTTGTAGCCTCCTACTATAATCCTCTGTTTCAATCCTCCTCATAATTTTTGCATCGTCGGCAAACATGAAGAGGAACGAATCTATACCCTCTGGGAGATCATTTACATATATCAGAAACAGTATAGGTCCAAGGACTGACCCCTGCGGGACTCCACTTGTAACGTCTCGCTAATCTGAGACCTCACCCCTCTATCTTGAATTTATCTTGAGATGATTTCGGGGCTTTAGTATCCCCGCGGCCCGGTCCTCGACCAGGCCTCCACCCCCCAGGAAGCAGCCCGTGACAGCTGACTAACACCCAGGTACCTATTTTACTGCTAGTAACAGGGGCATAGGGTGAAAAAAAACTCTGCCCATTGTTTTTCGCCGGCGCCCGGGATCGAACCTGGGACCACAGAATCACAAGTGCAGCGTGCTGTCCGCTCGGCCGACCGGCTCCCTACCGGCCGGCTCCCTCACACTGACTCGCTGCCTTCTGTTACTTAGGTACTCCCTTATCCAATGGAGTACCTATTGTACCCAAACCCCCCTGCAGTTTTCAAAATATTTGAAATGTCGGAAATTTGACTCCTTAGTGCGATTTTCGAGCCAAATTCTGACTCTCTGCACCTATTTTCATTTTCAAATTACGACTTTTTATACCAAATATATCCAATTACTGAAAACTGCTATGTATCATATTTTGCCCAAACCCACCTGCAGTTTTCAAAATATCTGAAATGTCGGAAATTTGACTACTGTGCGTGATTTTTGAGCCGAATTCTGACTCTCTGCACCTATTTTCATTTTCAAAATACAACTTTTTATACCGAAAATATGCCAATTACTTAAAACGGCGATAGGTCATATTTTGCTCAAACCCTCCTGAAGTTTTCAAAATATCTGAAATGTCGGAAATTTAACTCCTGAGCGTGATTTTTGAGCCGAATTCTGACTCTCTGTACCCATTTTCATTTTTAAATTACGACTTTTTATACCGAAAAAATGCCAATTACTGAAAACAGCAGTGGGTCTTACCTTTTCACTAGCCTCTAGTGTGGCACTGTATCAAAGGCTTTCTGACAATCCAAAAATATGCAGTCTGCCCACCCGTCTCTTTCTTGCCTTATTTTTGTTGCCTGGTCGTAGAATTCAAGTAACCCTGTGAGGCAGGACCTGCCATCCCTGAACCCATGTTGATGCTGTGTTACAAAGTTCCATCGCTCCAGATGCTCCACTAGCTTTCTTTGCACAATCTTCTCCATCAACTTGCATGGTATGCAGGTTAGGGACACTGGCCTGTAGTTCAGTGCCTCCTGTCTATCCCCTTTCTTGTATATCGGGACTATACTAGCTGTCTTCCTAATTTTTAGCAATTCCCCTGTTACCAGTGAGAACAATTTCACACACAAACAGCATGAGAAACTGTTGTTTGAAGGTGGCAGAGAGAGAGAGAGAGAGAGAGAGAGAGAGAGAGAGAGAGAGAGAGAGAGAGAGAGAGAGAGAGAGAGAGAGAGAGAGAGAGAGAGAGAGAGAGAGAGAGAGCTACACACCCCAGCCAGCAAGCCAGCACAATATCTTACCAATAGGATACGCGAAGGCGATCATGTAGGAAGCATTGATGGAGGCGGCACAGACGAGGAAATTGTCCTCCCTCAGGAGGTAGTGATGAACCGCTCTGGGCGGACTCACCACCCACCACACGCCCGTCACCACCACCTGCATCACCACCTCATCGTTAATTCATCACACCATCAAATTTCCCCCCACACAAAATATCATCAGGAAACACACACAAAACGTTCAGAAAAGTTGCTCAGAGTTCACTACACTGTTGTTGGCATAACTACGCGTTCTCTTCGTGGAACTCACCTGCACAGACACAGTACACAGACAGATACACAGCTGAGAGCGAGGCGATATGAAGGAAGGTCTTTTGGCTGTGCGTTTCCCTGCGTTGAAAATCCTGGATATCCGGTTGGTCTTGGTGAGGAGGGCGCTGTACACCACGGCGAAGCAGAAGCCCAGGCCGAACCTCTGAACACCGCAGACCACAGCTGAAGGCTGTCAACAGGAGGAAAAAAGGTCTTAGACCAACAGGAAGAAGGTGGAGTTATGTGACGGAGAGAGACAGATGGGTGACGGGGAAAGTCAATTATGATTAGCTTTAAATATATCCATAATTACTGAACTTGACAGAAATACCGTCACATTATCATTTGTCCACCACCCCCACAGAGCCGCACACCGTCTCACACCTGTCCACCCCACAGACAGCCATACAGGAGCACCGTCTCACATCTGTCCACCCCACAGACAGCCATACAGGAGCACTGTCTCACACCTGTCCACCCCACAGACAGCCATACAGGAGCACTGTCTCACACCTGTCCACCCCACAGACAGCCATACAGGAGCACTGTCTCACATCTGTCCACCCCACAGACAGCCATACAGGAGCACTGTCTCACATCTGTCCACCCCACAGACAGCCATACAGGAGCACTGTCTCACACCTGTCCACCCCACAGACAGCCATACAGGAGCACTGTCTCACATCTGTCCACCACCCACCTTGAGTACGAAGACAAAAGTGACAGCATAACAGAGGAAGACTCCGGACAGGAGGACGTACGACAGCTCCCGCCCCGAGGCCCTGACGACGGGCGTGTCGTTGTGACAGACGAACACCCACACCACCACGCCCGTCATCACCACGCCCACAGAGGAGAAGAGCATCGCCCCGATCGCCCACCAGGAGTCAGGTCTGATGTACACCTGTGGCGGGAGTCAAGAGCTTGACGCAAAGGCGCGTGACGCAATGCTGTGCGTGACACAATGCTATGCGTGACGCAAGGAGAATGAGACAAGCACAGGTGAAAGTATCAGAAGAACATTGTTCATATTGTTCATGTTACGGTGTAAGGTTAAGTTAAAACACTGTATTATCCCCAAACAAGCGAAATACGAAATTAAAAAACTGTCTGAGTATCCCATAGAATTTGACATTAAAGAAAACTTTGACCTTCTCAAAGAAAACTAGTATATTACTGACCCTGTCTATTTTAAACTCAAGATTTATAATACAACAAAGTTATAATTTGAGAATATTCTCTGTTTACGACAAAAGTTCACTCCCTGCCCCATGCTCGCCATCACAGCCTGAGTGACCTCACCTCAGGGATGGGTTTGCAGTAGAGGTGATCAACAGAGGGCAGCGTCCCCCAGTCACAGGTCACGCACTGTGTCGGGTCAACGGGACTCACTATCTGGAAAACAGAGAAAACGGGACTCACTATCTGGAAAAACAAAGAAAACGGGACTCACTATCTGGAAAAACAAAGAAAATGGGACTGACTATCTGGAAAAACAAAGAAAACGGACCTTATTATATGGAATTACAAAGAAAATGGGACTCACTATCTGGAAAACAAAGAAAACGTAACTCAATAACAGAAAAAAAAACAAGAAAACGGGAAGCAGTGCCTCACCTGGTAGGTGGAACAGTTGAAACAGTGCCAGCAGCAAGACTCCCCTTCCACATACTTCTTGGCCTGGCCAGTGTGACAGGGGAGTGAACACACACTTGACGGTGGAACAGACGAGTCCCACTTGAACTGTAGAGCTGAGAACTCTAATTAGTAGAGAGAGAGAGAGAGAGAAGAGAGAGAGAGAGAGAGAGAGAGAGAGAGAGAGAGAGAGAGAGAGAGAGAGAGAGAGAGAGAGAGAGAGAGAGAATTTCCAATCGAGAGAATATTCACAATTCCACTATACTAGTGCTATAATCCACCACAATCTCATCATCTTCAGGTTATCTTGAGATGATTTCGGGGCTTTAGTGTCCCCGCGGCCCGGTCCTCGACCAGGCCTCCACCCCCAGGAAGCAACCCGTGAAAGCTGACTAACACCCAGGTACCTATTTTACTGCTAGGTAACAGGGGCATAGGGTGAAAGAAACTCTACCCAATGTTTCTCGCCGGCACCTGGGATCGAACCCAGGACCACAGGAACACAAGCCCAGCGTGTTGTCCGCTCGGCCGACCGGCTCCCTTTATCCCTTTGTTATCATTAAACAACAACATCCACAAGACCCCCCCAGCTTAGCCCCAGCTTGACTCACCACTCATATTAAGCTTGAGGAACCCCTCCACATACTGCCCAACCGTCACCCAGTCATAGCGACCAGCTGAGGTCTGCTTGAAGTGGATGATGTTGTACCTGGCCGGCCCGTCCCCCTGTCGGTCGAACTTGAACCGGTCCCCGCTCAAGCCTGTGGAGTGAGAGTGTGAGAGAGTGAGAGGGAAGAGGGGGAGAGCTGAGAGAAAGGGTGTGAAGGGGTCAAGAGGTGTATAATCATACAGGACTGCTCCCTTTTGTTTCAATACTCAACTAATTATTAATTACAATTAGTTGGATGGGGTCAGGGAGACTAATACACCTGTATGAAAGTAAGTAATTATCAAAAGAAGGCACCAAACCGGGAAGGCTATGTAGCACCATCAAATGTACGGGATAATCAGAGGGCGCTAAATATCACCAAGGATGCCAATACGAGAACAGAAACGCATAAGGCGAACGATATCAAAAGTATCTGAGTCACCAAGAATACTATCGAGGGACAAGTGACCGCGAGGGACAAGTGACCGCGAGGGACGGTCGGAAAACAAGACACGCTCGTCCCGGAAGTCAGGACATTCAAGAAGGATATGCACGACCGTAAGAGGTACAATGCAATTAGGACAATAAGGAGCAGGGCGGCGCTCCATCAAGTGACCGTGAGTTAAGCGAGTATGGCCAATACGCAACCTCGCCAGAGCCGTTTCCCATCGCCGGTTACGGTGGTAGGAGGACGGCCACGAGGACACACAACTCTTAAGAGTACGCAGTTTGTTACCAGTAACAGACGACCAACAAGCCTGCCAACGGGTAAGGATGGAGAAATGGATAACCGGGTAAAAGTCGGAATAAGGAATACCTTTACGAAAGACGGGACAAGATCGGACAGCTTCCCTGGCGGCAGCATCCGCACGCCCATTTAAAGACACACCAATATGGCTGGGAACCCAACAAAACTCAACTGACTTCAATTTACTGTGAACAAGAAACAGCCAATGCTGGATCTCGACAACCACTGGATGAACCGGATTAAAGGACCCGTCAGGAGGGGCAGAATCAAGAGGGAGGATATCAAAGTATTTGGCCCACGAAGCGAGACCAAACAAGGCTTGATACGCATTAGTACGGGAAGGAATCGAGCGAGTGCGGCCGTGTCGAGGACGGCGTTGAAAACCCCGAGAGAGAGAGAGAGAGAGGTTAAAAGGCGCAGTAGTCACAACAAGAGACTGAGCCGTGCTAGTAGACGAGGTGGTCACCACTGGGGGCTTGGGGCTCGACCCAACCACAGAGGAGGGAGGGGAGCCGAGGAGCAGTAGTCAGAAAGGTCAAAGGAGGAGCAAGGTCGGGGCCCAATGCAGCGGGGGCTACAGAACCCGCTCTTCCAACACAGTCTGACTCGGGGGCTTGGTCGCCCACCCCACGAGCCTGAGAAGGTAAAACAGGAACATAATTCGACATGAGTGCGAAAAGAAAAACATTCATTCACGAATGTGCCCCCACACCCACCATGGAGCAACAATTAGAGGCAGGACACCCAACAAGAAGCTATCGCCGATCATGCCGGAGCCTCCTAGGGGTGCGTCGTGAGTATACGCCCCACAAATGCCACCTTAAGAACCGACAGTCCGTCGAGATCGGTTTCAGCGACGAAAGGAGGATTGACAATAAAAGGTTACCCTCGCTCTCGACGTCGGGTACTACAGTTCTACAGGGCGCAAGAGTATGCTTCCTCAAACACCCGGGCGTCAAAACAAAAGAAGGCCAAAAGAATGATCAAAACAGGCACAAGGTCAGCGGGAAATGACAATGAGAAAGGAGAAGAGGCCGGGAGAAAAACGAAACAAAAGGAAAAGGTGTCCAGCAGAATTAGAGAGGACAGCAGCAGGAGCACAAGGCTACAAAAGGACAGAGGACCGCCCCAAGGAGCATCACACTCCGGCAGTCGTCCACCAAACCCCTCCACGGGGACAACGAGCTAGACAGGGAGGGGACCTGTATGAAAGCCATTGATCAGGGAGGCAATGTATAAGTTTAATACAATATACCACCGGCATACATATTCAAATCAAATCATCAAGATATACATAGTATGTATGAGGCCAGGTATGCCAGTATAACTATACTGAGGCTGAAGACTGGCCATTGTAGGCCTGTAGAAACTTGAGAATACCAGTATTCCTCAGCATAGTCAGTATGTTTCATCATGCTTCAGTATACTTCACTGGCATCAGTATTGGTCAATATACTTCAGAATACGTCAGTATAGATCAGATTTTTCCAAATTATTTCTGAATAAATTTTATTTTTTTTTGAATGTTGTGTATATTTCATCATACAACATACAGCAGGAGCAGAGAAACTCACCGTGTATGTTTTAAGAGAATACTCTCTCACCTCGGGTAAAATTTCCATAAAATAATAATACATCAACCTAATGTATTTTGCAGGATAAAATAAAATGTATAAATGTTTAAAAATAAAATATACAACTCAGGGGGATATATATACATTTTGACTAACAATCATTAATAAACGGGAAAATATATTTTCAAATAAAAACATTCAAAATTTGCTTCATAAAAAAATATAAGTTAATTGGAAGTACATGGTTTGTATAGTAAATAAAATAACTATTTGATCTGGGTAGGAGACCAGATGTTTACGGTCAGCTTTACCCAACTTTGCACGGTGATTGCTGAAGGGATGGTGACCAACATGGTCGGGTCTGGATCGGATAATTGAATACTAGCTCTCATTTAGACCCCCAACTACCCTCGTCTCCCAGACTCACCAATAAAGACAACCTTCCTGAGGTAGGCTAACAGCTGTTCGCCCTGTATAGGCCTCATCTCCGGGCATAGGCCTGGCTTGCCCTTACACAGGTCCAGGTGCATGTCTCTGTTGATGGAACACCACAAATTCATCATTAGTAGGCCTATTAACACAAAATATATCCATAAATGTTCGGAATCTATGTATTCATGTTCGAAATGCATGGATACATGTTCAAAATCTGTGAATAAATGTATTATGTATAAATATTCAACATGTACGAAAAAAAATAATTTATTTGATAATTTATTATATATTATAAAAAATTAATTTTATTTAATTTATACCAATAGGAGCTGCCTCGTATGGACCAATAGGAGCTGCCTCGTATGGACCAATAGGAGCTGCCTCATATGGACCAATAGGAGCTGCCTAATATGGATCGCTCCTATTGGTCCATACGAGGCAGCTCCTATTGGTTCATACGAGGCAGCTCCTATTGGTCCATACGAGGCAGCTGCTATTGGTCCATACGAGGCAACTCCTATTTATATCCACCCAAACCAATGCACATGTTTACCCTACGCTTGAAACAACGCAGAAACATTAAAAATAAAACAATTAATGATGATCTTGAGCTGTACCTTGTCCTCGCTGGGCCCCGTTTATATCAAACAACATCTTCATCTAAATCACTCTCAATCTCTACCTCTATCCAGAACTCTCACAAAAACACACCTATTAACTACCCTGCTAACTACCACCGCTAACAATTCCCATTACAGAACTCTCTAAACTCTCCGCTCGTGCATTCAACAGCATTCAACTGGAATTGGAATAGAATTGAATTTCAAGTGTAACTGGAATGGGATTTAGTATGGGAGTAAATAGTTGAACAACTGCCCTAGGTGGGCGTGGGCGGCCTGGAATTGATAGATGTAGGACGACCGTCACTATTACGATGGTTTAATGTGTATTATACAGTCGTGTTTGTAACGTATTGGCCGATTTTGTGACAACAATAACAAATATCTGATGTACCCAACACACACATACACAGAGTTGATTAACGGTTGAGAGGCGGGACCAAGGAGCCAAAGCTCAACCACCCCGCAAGGACAACTAGCTGAATACACCCCCACACACCCCCCACACAGTACCTGAAAGCGTAGCCAAAAGCCATGACAGCATCAGACACGAACTGGAGCTGAGCTTCGAACTGGGTGTCAGCACTGGTGAGTTCCTCCTTGCCAGTACACAGCGTGGAGTACCCCCCATTGTAGGGGGTCCTGGAGCTGTTGGGGTACCGGCACCTGAAGTGGTCCTCCCAGTACTCTGGGGGGAGACACGGAGACACAATAACAAAGGTAAAAATCCGGATTTCAATCCGGATTTCTTGGACGAACGTAAACATTGTAACTCATAAACAGACTCAATCCGGATTTCAATCCGGATTTCTTGGACGAATGTAAACATTGTAACTCATAAACAGACTCAATCCGGATTTCAATCCGGATCTCTTGGACGAACGTAAACATTGTAACTCATAAACAGACTCAATCCGGATTTCAATCCGGATTTCTTGGACGAATGTAAACATTGTAACTCATAAACAGACTCAATCCGGATTTCAATCCGGATTTCTTGGACGAATGTAAACATTGTAACTCATAAACAGACTCAATCCGGATTTCAATCCGGATTTCTTGGACGAATGTAAACATTGTAACTCATAAACAGACTCAATCCGGATTTCAATCCGGATCTCTTGGACGAACGTAAACATTGTCAATCATAAACAGACTCCCAGACATACTCCAAGACGCCCGCCTTCACACTCACCGACAAACCAGGGATTTCTTGTGTTACTGTCGACCGTCAGTGACAGGAAGTAGTCATCGAACCCCCTTACCGGGTTGGCCTGGGGCTGTACCGACAGTGTCCCCTCCACCTCCGGTTCATTACCTGGGGAAGGGAAAGTGACATCACCGGTAAGTACTGGGACATGCGCCACCGGGGTACCACTGGCGAGTGTGTCACCTGAGGCTATATGGAAAAGGAATTACTGGTAAGTACTGGGGATGGGGGAAGGGCCAGTGCTTCCGGTAAGGAAAGAAGTACCAAAACACAGTACTACCGGTAGCTAGGCAAGTACCGGGGGAAAAAGTGCTATCCTTATATAATTTTTTCACTTGAATTAGTCCAAAGTTTTTATCCGAAACGCTTTAGATAGCAGTAACACACAGGTGGGAAGTACCTGGAGCCACAGGTCAGTAGGTACACACACAGGTGGGAAGTACCTGGAGCCACAGGTCAGTAGGTACACACACAGGTGGGAAGTACCTGGAGCCACAGGTCAGTAGGTACACACACAGGTGGGAAGTACCTGGAGCCACAGGTCAGTAGGTACACACACAGGTGGGAAGTACCTGGAGCCACAGGTCAGTAGGTACACACACAGGTGGGAAGTACCTGGAGCCACAGGTCAGTAGGTACACACACAGGTGGGAAGTACCTGGAGCCACAGGTCAGTAGGTACACACACAGGTGGGAAGTACCTGGAGCCACTTACCTGAGGAGACGAGTGAACGGGCCGACCAGCCGTCAGAGCCAATCCAGGTGAAATTACCTGTGGCGTTGTTCCTCCTGACGGCCCTCATTACCCCGGCCACCTCCTGGTCTGACCCGAAGATTATCACACCTGGGGGATTATCGCAGATTATTACACCTGGGGGATTATCACAGATTATCACACCTGGGGGATTACATCTGGGGGATTACACCTGGGGGATTATAGCAGATTATCACACCTGGGGGATTATCGCAGATTATCACACCTGGGGGATTACACCTGGGGGATTATCGCAGATTATCACACCTGGGGGATTACACCTGGGGGATTATCGCAGATTATCACACCTGGGGGATTACACCTGCGGGATTATCACAGATTATCACACCTGGGGGATTACACCTGGAGGATTATCGCAGATTATCACACCTGGGGGATTACACCTGGGGGATTATCGCAGATTATCACACCTGGGGGATTACACCTGGAGGATTATCGCAGATTATCACACCTGGGGGATTACACCTGGGGGATTATCGCAGATTATCACACCTGGGGGATTACACCTGGGGGATTATCACAGATTATCACACCTGGGGGATTACACCTGGGGGATTATCACAGATTATCACACCTGGGGGATTACACCTGGGGGATTATCGCAGATTATCACACCTGGGGATTACACCTGGGGGATTATCGCAGATTATCACACCTGGGGGATTACACCTGGGGGATTATCACAGATT
>NC_091167.1:19143594-19166094 GCF_040958095.1 Procambarus clarkii
ACACACACACACCCACACACACACACACACACACACTAAGAGGCGGCCTGATACTTACCTAAAAATCCACTATTTTCATGGCCCTTCCCGCGCCAGAATAATTCAAGGAGTGACTCAAGAAAATAGTTGATTCTGCCCCCGACCGCACATGAGATCACAGACCCTATAGACGCTCTCTTCCTCACAGAAACAACATACACGCAACACTGCACTGTTCAAGATCAACACTAGAGGCCTCTACACCCACCCCCCACAACCAATAGGGACGTTGACCCTTAGAGTTCAACGACAATCATGTTTACTGAACTTCGGACAATCCGAAGTTTGTCGAATTATTCCTAACATAAATTTTTTAAAATTTATATTCGAACAAAAGCGTCATTAATGAACATTGTAAAATTACAAAAACATAACGAAAACAAATACAAAAAATAATGACCAAACTATGTATATTTTCTACAAATCAAACGATAATAAAAAGAAATATAATCGCACTTTTTAGTCAATAAAAATAACCGTTAAATACTCATAACAATTACTTTTCTTTTTTATTTAGTGTTTTTTACTTTGATTTCGACGAAAATAAAACTAAAATTATACAAAAGCCTGAACGTAATAACGTGAAAATGAGCGAATTAATCGGGGAATCCACTTGCGGATGTTAAACGATTATATTGTATAGATAAATTAAAAATAATTCTTAACGTGAAACAATTACATAAGACGAACCATACCAAAAAAAAAAAAGGAAAAAATCAAATTCGCCAAAATGTACAAAATTCTAGAACATAGTTCATGAAATATTAGCAATAATTTGCAATATTCCAGACACGATTTTGCAATATGGCAACACTGCGGAAGCAAAAACTCCCATTTTCTATTCAACACGAACCAACGCTCAGTAACAAGGAAATTCAACCCTTTACACCTAATTACAAACGACACTCCTTGTTCTAATTACCCTCCAAGTGCCTTGTTGAGGCTTGAAACAACACAATGGCACTTCAATTGGCAGTGACAGCCAGAGTGAATATTTGACGTGACCTGAATACGGAGCCGTCACAAATAATTTAGAGGGGTGACTTAGTTATTCAGGTGAGCCATAGTGTTATGTCGCAGCCCGGGCTCTCTGTCTGTTGTACCCTGTTGGATAGCTCTGTTGTGTCCTGTTGGATAGCTCTGTTGTGTCCTGTTGGATAGCTCTGTTGTGTCCTGTTGGATAGCTCTGTTGTGTCCTGTTGGATAGTCTCACTGTTGTGTCCTGTTGGATAGCTCTGTTGTGTCCTGTTGGATAGCTCTGTTGTGTCCTGTTGGATAGCTCTATTGTGTCCTGTTGGATATCTCTCTGTTGTGTCCTGTTGGATAGCTCTGTTGTGTCCTGTTGGATATCTCTCTGTTGTGTCCTGTTGGATAGCTCTGTTGTGTCCTGTTGGATAGCTCTGTTGTGTCCTGTTGGATAGCTCTGTTGTGTCCTGTTGGATAGCTCTGTTGTGTCCTGTTGGATAGCTCTGTTGTGTCCTGTTGGATAGCTCTGTTGTGTCCTGTTGGATAGCTCTGTTGTGTCCTGTTGGATAGCTCTATTGTGTCCTGTTGGATATCTCTCTCTGTTGTGACCTGTTGGATAGCTCTGTTGTGTCCTGTTGGATAGCTCTGTTGTGTCCTGTTGGATAGCTCTGTTGTGTCCTGTTGGATAGCTCTGTTGTGTCCTGTTGGATAGCTCTGTTGTGTCCTGTTGGATAGCTCTGTTGTGTCCTGTTGGATAGTCTCACTGTTGTGTCCTGTTGGATAGCTCTGTTGTGTCCTGTTGGATATCTCTCTCTGTTGTGTCCTGTTGGATAGCTCTGTTGTGTCCTGTTGGATAGCTCTCTCTGTTGTGTCCTGTTGGATAGCTCTGTTGTGTCCTGTTGGATAGCTCTGTTGTGTCCTGTTGGATAGCTCTATTGTGTCCTGTTGGATATCTCTCTCTGTTGTGTCCTGTTGGATAGCTCTGTTGTGTCCTGTTGGATAGCTCTGTTGTGTCCTGTTGGATAGCTCTGTTGTGTCCTGTTGGATAGCTCTGTTGTGTCCTGTTGGATAGCTCTATTGTGTCCTGTTGGATATCTCTGTTGTGTCCTGTTGGATAGCTCTGTTGTGTCCTGTTGGATAGCTCTGTTGTGTCCTGTTGGATATCTCTCTGTTGTGTTCTGTTGGATAGCTCTGTTGTGTCCTGTTGGATAGCTCTGTTGTGTCCTGTTGGATAGCTCTGTTGTGTCCAGTTGGATAGCTCTGTTGTGTCCTGTTGGATAGCTCTGTTGTGTCCTGTTGGATAGCTCTATTGTGTTCTGTTGGATAGCTCTGTTGTGTCCTGTTGGATAGCTCTGTTGTGTCCTGTTGGATAGCTCTGTTGTGTCCTGTTGGATAGCTCTGTTGTGTTCTGTTGGATATCTCTCTCTTGTGCCTCCGTGGATAAATAATTTAATTAATAATTTATTATGAAATAAATAATTTCAAGAAACAATTTGCAACATACGTCAGACTACACCTAGAGTATGCAGCTGGGATTGTGCCTCACATAAGCCTCCACTCCGAGGGTTAACGGGAGGACTGCCTGAGTGAAAACATGCTAAACAGGAGACTAACGGATCGATCAACAGTCCGTTTTATCCATTAGTCCGTTAAAAATATAACGGGTTTTGCTAACCCCAGAAACGTTCGAACCTACCCTAACCTAACCTACCGAGGCCTGTGCATAGAAAACGTTAATACTACGGTGCTCTAAGGTTTATTAATACGTTACATTTGTTACGGATTTAAGTGACGAGTGGAGTACCGCAAGGGTCATCACTGGGTCCCGTTTTCTTTCTCGGTTATGTTAATGATCTGACCACTGAATTGGCCAGTTATGCCACCCCACAACAGCTGCCTGAGTACCGGGGGTGCCTAGTTACTGCTAGGTGAACAGCGGCATCAGGTGTAAGAGGTTCCTTCCTCCCCCAAACAAGCCAATTTAAAGATGCCAGTAGTTTAGGCCAATGATAGACGTTAATGTTGTACAGCAAGTAAGGCGTGGCCCAAGAGCTTGATCTTACAGGTACAAAGTCACAATCTATAAACAATCTCTCCCAAGGAGACAATTTACCCACTAATGACCCAATTACCTTTCTTGGGGAAACTTCGTGCTTACCTTTCAGTTTCCCATTTTCTAAATCCATTTTCCCTTCGCTTATCCTGCGAGGGGTTCCTAAACCATTTTATTTTTCAATCTCTTGCCTCAAGCGGAAGAAAGGTTCATATTTGATAGGGAATTAGACCCAGAAATGAATATTTTTTTTTTCCGTCTCTGTGTTTATACATTGTGTATGTATTCGTCTAATTGTGGCCGCGGGGATTAAGCTCTTGGGCCCGCCTCTCGGTCCTTTAGCAACAATTATCTTGTGTCTAATTGGCTCTTTTGGGTACTTGGTTACAATGTGTTAACTAGGGGCCAGATTCACGCAAGCACTTACGCAAGCACTTACGAACCTGTCCATCTTTACTCAATCTTTGGCGGCTTTGTTTACAATTATTAAACAGTTAATGAGCTCCGAAGCACCAGGAGGCTGTTTATAACAATAACAACAGTTGATTGGCAAGTTTTCATGCTTGTAAACTGTTTAATAAACGTAACCAAAGCCGTCAAAGATTGAGGAAAGATGTACAGGTTCGTAAGTGCTTGCGTAACTGCTTCGTGAATCTTGCCCCCAGGATCGTAAGTGCTTGCGTAACGGCTTCGTGAATCTGGCCCCAGGTTCGTAAGTGCTTACGTAACGACTTCGTGAATCTGGCCCCCAGGATCGTAAGTGCTTGCGCAACGGCTTCGTGAATCTGGCCCCAGGTTCGTAAGTGCTTGCGTAACTGCTTCGTGAATCTGACCCCTGTTCAACACGCATAGTTGTTCCACGTACTTCATGCCTCTCGGCTCTGGCGTTAGTCTAGTGGCATGACTGAAATTTCGTCAACTTCCTTTCGTCATTAATGAGATAAGGACGACATGCTGGTGCTGCATACTCCAGAACTGGTCTGACGTATGTTGTCTAGAAGGTGGTACACTTTGTTTGGATTTCCAATCACGTGACATGTTTGGGATGCCGTAAGGACAGATCTTGTCTGGGACAGGAAGCCTGTACGTAGGCCTAGCCACGTCCCCTATAGACCACCCACTGCCCCGCCCCCTACACAAGATGCCGCCCACAACAGTTGGCTAACTCCCGGGGTAACTATTTACTGTTGGGTGAACAGGGGCATGAGGTGTAAGGAAACGTGCCCTCCCCTTATCTTGAGGTTATTTTGAGATGATTTCGGGGCTTTAGTGTCCCCGCGGCCCGGTCCTCGACCAGGCCTCCACCCCCAGGAAGCAGCCCGTGACAGCTGACTAACACCCAGGTACCTATTTTACTGCTAGGTAACAGGGACATAGGGTGAAAGAAACTCTGCCCATTGTTTCTTGCCGGCGCCTGGAATCGAACCCAGGACCACAGGATCACAAGGCCAGTGAGCTGTCCGCTCGGCCGACCGGCTCCTGTTGTGTTTATGCTGTGTGTCGAAGCTGGCCTTTATGTCCCTTAAGCGGAGACGGGTCCAAGAGCTCAACCTCAGGAGCCTATCCTTGTCATCCTTCTCAATTTCTTGCAGTATCTTGTACGTCGTGATCATATCCTCTATGTTACTCGTATCCTCTTGGGCTGTGAGATCAACACTTCCTTAACATATTCTCTTCACGAGGTATAGCTCCATTGCCGGTGCTGCATATTGCGGCATTGGTCTCACATACGTGGCGCAGATTGCCTTGAAGGAGTCCTCATTCAGGTGCCTAAACCAAGCTCTTATGGCTGCCAGCATCCTACTCGAGGAGGGAACCCGGGACCATAGGTTGTGATCATGTAGACCACTGTGCTACAGGATGCAGCGTGGAGGAAGGCAAGTTGTATACTGAGTTTCGGCGCCCACAGTTGTGTGGATCACGCGGTGATGGGGGGGGGGGGGTAGTTAGTGAACAGTTGATTGACAGTTGAGAGGCGGGCCGAAAGAGCAGAGCTCAACCCCCGCAAACACAACTAGGTGAATACACACACACACACACACACACACACACACATGTCTCCTGAAGCCCACATAAAGAGAATAACGTCTGCGGCATATGCGAGGCTGGCTAACATCAGAACGGCGTTCAGGAACCTGTGTAAGGAATTATTCAGAATCTTGTACACCACATATGTAAGACTAATCCTGGAGTATGCGGCCCCAGCATGGAGCCCGTACCTTGTCAAGCACAAGACGAAGCTGGAAAAAGTCCAAAGGTATGCTACTAGACTAGTCCCAGAACTAAGAGGCATGAGTTATGAGGAAAGGCTGCGGGAAATGCACCTCACGACACTGGAAGACAGAAGAGTAAGGGGGGACATGATCACAACCTACAAAATCCTCAGGGGAATCGACCGGGTAAACAAGGATGAACTTTTCAACACTGGTGGGACGCGAACAAGGGGACACAGGTGGAAGCTGAGTACCCAAATGAGCCACAGAGACGTTAGAAAGAACTTTTTCAGTGTCAGAGTAGTTAGCAAATGGAATGCATTAGGAAGTGATGTGGTGGAGGCTGACTCCATTCACAGTTTCAAATGTAGATATGATAGAGCCCAATAGGCTCAGGAATCTGTACACCAGTTGATTGACGGTTGAGAGGCGGGACCAAAGAGCCAGAGCTCAACCCCCGCAAGCACAATTAGGTGAGTACAATTAGGTGAGTACACACACACACACACACACACACACACACACACACACACACACACTCCCAACATTCCATTAGAGTTAATTAAGAGAAGACAAGAGAGGTGAAATGCTATAACACTGAAAAATAACACATAATTATTTTCTCTCCCTCTCTCCTCCCTTCCTTCCCCTTCTCTCTCTCTCTCTCTCTCTCTCTCTCTCTCTCTCTCTCTCTCTCTCTCTCTCTCTCTCTCTCTCTCTCTCTCTCTCTCTCTCTCTCTCTCTCTCTCTCATTTTTATAGAGGATCAGCATAGGCATGAACTTGAGTAATGAGATATTTCAGATATTGAAATAGACATTCCACAGCAGAGGGCCAAGCACTCTGCCCTGAGGAACTCTGCCACCAGTTGAGTGACTCTGGGACTCTGCTCCATTGAGGACTACTCTTAGAGTCCGTTCTTGAAGGTGGGCTTGTATTAGCTCACAGATAGAGCCACAGACGCCTCGTGCTTGATGCCTCACTAGTACTCTAGAGTGACAGAGCCGACCACAGGCTCCTGCTGTGTCTAGAGCACCAACACAACTCATCTTGCACTCATCTTCTAGTGACTGATGACACTTAATGCAGAGATATAGCAAGAGATCAGCCATAGTGCAGATCAGCCATAGTGCAGATCAGCCATAGTGCAGATCAGCCATAGTGCAGATCAGCCATAGTGCAGATCAGCCATAGTGCAGATCAGACTTCGCCTGATTGCTAGTTGCAAGGGTCCCATTCCTCCCAGTTTAGAGGCGGGATTGTGTCCTCAGATGACTATCCCTGCCTATCCTTCAGCCAGGGACCGCCAGTCCTTGGATAGGTCCAGTATCCGAGGGTTCACGTCCCTCTGGAACAAGGCGTTTCAATCACTTGCTTCAAGGTCTGGACGGAGGACTGGCCAGTTCCCTCTGTACCAAAATTAGGTAGTTTGAGTGTATTATTCTATCGTTCAGTCGGGATAGCCAGTGTGGTAATGACAGTCTGGTCATTTGAGGAAGCAACACATCCCAGAGATCTGCAGTGAACTGTGCTTGTAGGGAGGACAGTTACGACAGGATCGAGAGACGAGGCTCTACGTGCACATTGGAATTGTGTTCCATTAGCAGGGAGTCTAGGATGAAATGATAGAATTATTAAGAGTCCGGGATTTATGGAAAAATTTCGAAGAAAAAGGAATTTCAAGATGAAGAGGGATGCCTACATCTATAGGCTGAGATGGTACTGACTTAGTAAAGATGCAGCTTCCGTTATCTTGTCTGTCTGTCTCTGTCTGTCTGTCTCTCTGTCCCTCTCTCTCTCTCTCTCTGTCTCTCTCTCTCTCTCAGAGCATCCCCCATATATTACCAGCAGTCTCAGCAAAGTTCACAGGAGTCCAGTTATTTAGAACTGCTTCCTGTACAGCATCCACCTCTCTCTCTCTCTCTCTCTCTCTCTCTCTCTCTCTCTCTCTCTCTCTCTCTCTCTCTCTCTCTCTCTCTCTCTCTCTCTCTCTCTCTCCCTCTCTCTCTCTCTCTCTCTCTCTCTCTCTCTCTCTCTCTCTCTCTCTCTCTCTCTCTCTCTCTCTCTCTCTCTCTCTCTCTCTCTCTCCCTCTCTCTCTCCCTCTCTCTCACCATCGTGTGTATAAGGTGTTAGTTCCAAGTTTGCACTGATTAAATTATTTAATTCCCCTTTTCCTCTTGTCATTGTTCCGTTTCTCCCCTTCTTCTCTTCCATCACATTTCCTTCTCTGTTATTTGGTCATTATTCTTGTTTTCTTTGCATTGTTCTCTATTTCATTTAACTAATTCAATCATATTTTAACGATTTATATTTCCAGGAAAAGGAGAGAGAGAGAGAGAGAGAGAGAGAGAGAGAGAGAGAGAGAGAGAGAGAGAGAGAGAGAGAGAGAGAGAGAGAGAGAGAGAGAGGAGAGAGAGAGAGAGAGAGAGAGAGAGAGAGAGAGAGAGAGAGAGAGAGAGAGAGAGAGAGGGAGAGAGAGAGAGAGAGAGAGAGAGAGAGAGAGAGAGAGAGAGAGAGAGAGAGAGAGAGATTAAGCTTTCGTATACAAAGAGAATTTTCGAGAATAATAAATTCCTGTCTTATCGTGTTAAATAGTTTTTTGTCTTTCCAGAAAATTATATAAATTCAAAGGCCTAATAACACTTTGTTATATATATATATATATATATATATATATATATATATATATATATATATATATATATATATATATATATTTGGTTGCCATAGTAACGCAGGTTGGGTCACAACTGTAAAAATTTGTATAAATCACTGTCAAATTATCTAAATCTAAATCTAGATTATAGAGCGTATAATTACAGTGACTACAGCTGTATGCTCTCATTATGACTCAAATAATGTACTGTAATTTCATGCACTAATTCAGTTATTAATAATGATATGAATCAGGTCTTTTATTTTGAATCTGAGTATTTTGAATCTGAGTATTTTGAATCTGAGTATTTTGAATCTGAGTATTTTGAATCTGAGTATTTTGAATCTGAGTATTTTGAATCTGAGTATTTTGAATCTGAGTATTTTGAATCTGAGTATTTTGAATCTGAGTATTTTGAATCTAAGTATTTTGAATCTGAGTATTTTGAATCTAAGTATTTTGAATCTGAGTATTTTGAATCTGAGTATTTTGAATCTGAGTATTTTGAATCTGAGTATTTTGAATCTAAGTATTTTGAATCTGAGTATTTTGAATCTAAGTATTTTGAATCTGAGTATTTTGAATCTGAGTATTTTGAATCTGAGTATTTTGAATCTGAGTATTTTGAATCTAAGTATTTTGAATCTGAGTATTTTGAATCTAAGTATTTTGAATCTGAGTATTTTGAATCTGAGTATTTTGAATCTGAGTATTTTGAATCTGAGTATTTTGAATCTGAGTATTTTGAATCTGAGTATTTTGAATCTGAGTATTTTGAATCTGAGTATTTTGAATCTGAGTATTTTGAATCTGAGTATTTTGAATCTAAGTATTTTGAATCTGAGTATTTTGAATCTAAGTATTTTGAATCTGAGTATTTTGAATCTGAGTATTTTGAATCTGAGTATTTTGAATCTGAGTATTTTGAATCTGAGTATTTTGAATCTGAAAACAGTTCTCAGATTAATAGAGGATACAGTATATAGATACTGTATCATTTTACTGTATTTAGATTTAGATTTAGATGCAATTTTTTCAGTGATTTACACAAAATTTCACAGTTGTAAGTTTAAGCCAACATGTGTTTCCATAGAGAAAATTTTGGACCTTAAAACTCCTCCATATTCAAATTTAATCCAAGTCTGAGTGTATTCCTTATAGTGGGCATTATTGGCTTGGTCGGTAACGAGACATACCTCGTGCTTTGCAGGTCCGAGTTCGAGTCTCTAATGACCCAAGTGAGTGAAATATTTGAGCTGTAATATTAAAAGTTATGACAAGTGTTTTAATAACAAGTATTTGTATAGTTAGAGTAATTATATGCTTGTTATATTAATAATATGTGGTAGTTTGGGTCAACAACTGCTTCAAGAAGGAAGGTCAAAGGTCAATTACTGACTTAACCAAACAAGAGAGTTGTGTTGAACTTGAACCATGACCTTGTGTTACATAAATATCATTGACCTCTTATTGGGTCCTGTCGAACCTTATCCACAACGCTTTATCACCTGTATATCATTGACCTTTGACCTGACTAACAAGGATAGGAATATCCATAACCAGTAACTCTAAATCAACATGACCTTTAACCTACCTTTAACCTATTAAAGCTTCAATGACCTCTAACCTGTCACTGGACATAACAGCTCTGACCAGCAATGACCTTTGAGCTGACCTCTAACCTGTCATTAGGATATAACAGCCCTGACCAGCAATGACCTTTGAGCTGACCTCTAACCTATCATTAGGATATAACAGCCCTGACCAGCAATGACCTTTGAGCTGACCTCTAACCTATCATTAGGATATAACAGCTGTGACCTTGAATGACCTTTGAGCTAACCTGCGGGATCTTGAAGAGCCTGAGGAGGTTAGCGACCTGGATAGAGGTCACGGAGGAAGCCGCGCCCACCACACCGGATATGACCTTGTTTCTGACCTCGGGAGACGAACCATCCCGACACTTGTACTCTCCATCGTCGATATTGCTGATGGAACCTGAGGAGAAAACCAGCGTTAGTGCGTCTTAAAGGTCAGGTCAAAGGTCACGAGGAATATATTACGGAAGAGGAAGATGCACTGCCTTGGGCTCGAACCTGCGGCCAAGAGATATAGCCGTTTTTTTTTACTCTGTTATTTTTAGGTATTTGGTGATATTTTAGGGATTGTGGATGATTGTAATGACCGCTCAAGGGTTTGACCCTAGACGGCCTGGGGTCATTACCTTGGCGCTCAGGCGCTGTAACGACTGGTGGGGTGACCCTGGATGCCTCAGTTCGATTCCTTGAGGGTTTATTGGCGCTTAAAGTTATAAAACTGACTTGGGGATCATTCAAACTTTGCGCGCACGCGCACACACATACACACACCTTCCCTACCCTTCACCACCTTCCCTACCCTTCACCACCTTCCCTACCCTTCGCCACCTACCCTACCCTTCACCACCTTCCCTACCCTTCGCCACCTACCCTACCCTTCACCACCTTCCCTACCCTTCACCACCTTCCCTACCCTTCGCCACCTACCCTACCCTTCACCACCTTCCCTACCCTTCACCACCTTCCCTACCCTTCACCACCTTCCCTACCCTTCACCACCTTCCCTACCCTTCACTACCTTCCCTACCCTTCACCGCCTTCCCTACCCTTCACCACCTTCCCTACCCTTCACCACCTTCCCTACCCTTCACCACCTTCCCTACCCTCCACCACCTACCCTACCCTTCCCTACCCTCCACCACCTTCCCTACCCTCCACCACCTTCCCTACCCTTCACCACCTTCCCTACCCTTCACCACCTTCCCTACCCTTCACCACCTTCCCTACCCTTCACCACCTTCCCTACCCTTCACCACCTACCCTACCCTTCACCACCTTCCCTACCCTTCACCACCTTCCCTACCCTTCACCACCTCCCCTACCCTTCACCACCTACCCTACCCTTCCCTACCCTCCACCACCTACCCTACCCTTCACCACCTCCCCTACCCTTCACCACCTTCCCTACCCTTCACCACCTTCCCTACCCTTCACCACCTACCCTACCCTCCACCACCTACCCTACCCTTCACCACCTCCCCTACCCTTCACCACCTTCCCTACCCTCCACCACCTACCCTACCCTTCACCACCTTCCCTACCCTTCACCACCTTCCCTACCCTTCACCACCTTCCCTACCCTTCACCACCTTCCCTACCCTTCACCACCTTCCCTACCCTTCACCACCTCCCCTACCCTTCACCACCTACCCTACCCTACACCACCTTCCCTACCCTTCACCACCTTCCCAACCCTTCACCACCTTCCCTACCCTTCACCACCTACCCTACCCTTCACCACCTTCCCTACCCTTCACCACCTTCCTTACCCTTTACCACCTACCCTACCCTTCACCACCTTCCCTACCCTTCACCACCTTCCCTACCCTTCACCACCTACCCTACCCTTCCCTACCCTCCACCACCTACCCTACCCTTCACCACCTCCTCTACCCTTCACCACCTTCCCTACCCTTCACCACCTACCCTACCCTTCACCACCTCCCCTACCCTTCACCACCTTCCCTACCCTTCACCACCTTCCCTACCCTTCACCACCTTCCCTACCCTTCCCACTAAATACTATCCCCGCATCTAAACATCTATTTTCGGTTTGCTGGCCTGTCTCTTTCCCCTGTCAGTCTGTGCAATTGATTCTGTCTATCTCTGTCTCACACTGAACGTTAAAGACCTCAATATTTCCTCGGCGAAGCAAAGAGGCAGAAAGAATTTCATATTACTGCAAGGATTAAAACTATATCTCTCTCAGGAAGACGTATGCCCTTGGACGAGAGGCGACCTTCTGTACGGTAAGGCGGAGCTGGGGGACAGGAGCTGGAGCCTGTTGTGGGGTGGGGAGCATGTGTGTGTGTGTGTGTGTGTGTGTGTGTGTGTGTGTGTGTGTGTGTGTGTGTGTGTGTGTGTGTGTGTGTGTGTGTGTGTGTGTGTGTGTGTGTGTGTGTGTGTGTGTGTGTGTGTGTGTGTGTATTCACCTAGTTGTGCTTGCGGGGGTTGAGTTCTGCTCTTTCGGCCCGCCTCTCAACTGTCAATCAACTGTTACTAACTACTTTTTTTTTCCACACGCACACCAGGAAGCAGCCCGTGACAGCTGACTAACTCCCAGGTACCTATTTACTGCTAGGTAACAGGGGCACTTAGGGTGAAAGACACTTTGCCCATTTGTTTGTGCCTGGTGCGGGAATCGAACCCGCGCCACAGAATTACGAGTCCTGCGCGCTATCCACTAGGCTACCAGGCGCCTTATATGTACTCACCTAGTTGTGTTTGCAACTAGGTGAATACATATAAGGCCTATCCACCAGGGGGCCTGGTAGCCTGGTGGATAGCGCGCAGGACTCGTAATTATATCCCTGGAAACACAAACCGTAACTGTCTCTATTATCCGCTTGTTCCATCTTGTAATAAAGTTGTTACATCTTGGCTTAACGTGTTTTTGACGTATTAGAACGTTGTTACAACTTAATATATTGGTTGTTATAACTGGTTAGGAGGTTTTAAAACTTGGTCGAACGTTGTACCAACGTCGTAGTTTCGGTGTGTGTTTGGCGGGATGCCCCTTATATATATGTGTGTGTGTGTGTGTGTGTGTGTGTGTGTGTGTGTGTGTGTGTGTGTGTGTGTGTGTGTGTGTGTGTGTGTGTGTGTGTGTGTATGCGCGCGTGTGTGTATGCGCGCGTGTGTGTGTGCGCGCGTGTGTGTATGCGCGCGTGTGTGTATGCGCGCGTGTGTGTATGCGCGCGTGTGTGTATGCGCGCGTGTGTGTATGCGCGCGTGTGTGTATGCGCGCGTGTGTGTATGCGCGCGCGTGTGTGTGCGTGTCTTTCTCATTCCAAGACCTTGTAAGCAAACATTCCAGGGAATCAAACCATAATTCACTGGATATCTTCATCAACACGAACCGTAATTCCAGAACTGAAATAAACCAACACCCGAAAAAAAATCCAAAATAACCATTAAAACTGCATCTCCAGAAGCCCCAACTGTCACAAAGTCGACATTTGGGAAGATAAACGTCCACCACTCCTCATCTTTCTTTCCAGGACGGGGGGAGGATCTGGATTTAAGGTTCGCGAAGAAAGGTATCGGCGAATCCGCATCGATCCGACGACTGGAAAACGGCCCCGGCTTGTTGCTGGATTTCCAAAAGTCGCCCCTCTCTTTCCAGGAGTTTCCTGGACTGTTGGCCCAATCTAGGACGTCCAGGAGGAAGGGAAAGGCCTCCCGGTCTGGAAGATTATGGCGTGGCTGTACGTTAGAACTTCAGGCGCCTGTCGCGCACAGGAAAAAGGTTTCCAGGACTTGAAGGTAATGGCTTTAGGTAAAGGAGTTACGGAAACAGTTAGTCGGATCTAAGAGTTCCAGGCCGGCTATCTGGCCGACAAGGACCGGCTGGAAAGGTAATGGAGTTTCAGGTCCCTGAGGAATATTGTGCTCTGGGGATCTGGAATGTAAAGTTCCAGTTAACATTTGGTGCGTCCAGATGTGCCCAGATCGGAGCTGGAAACTGGAAGGTAAGAAAGAGTTCGAATCCCTTGTTTGGAGGTAAACCCGGCCCTTCAAGAGCTCCCCCCCTCCCATCGCTGAGTATACAGGAAGTTTACTTTTCATATGAACAATGTTCAGGACTAAAGTATACTTGCTGCTTGGGCACTAAGATAATTTGATGGTCTTAATAACCCTCCAGAGGTTGATAGGTCTTAATAACTCTCCAGAGGTTGGTAGGTCTTAATAACCCTCCAGAGGTTGATAGGTCTTAATAACTCTCCAGAGGTTGGTAGGTCTTAATAACCCTCCAGAGGTTGATAGGTCTTAATAACCCTCCAGAGGTTGGTAGGTCTTAATAACCCTCCAGAGGTTGATAGGTTTTAATAACCCTCCAGAGGTTGATAGGTCTTAATAACCCTCCAGAGGTTGATAGGTCTTAATAACCCTCCAGAGGTTGATAGGTCTTAATAACCCTTCAGAGGTTGATAGGTCTTAATAACCCTTCAGAGGTTGATAGGTCTTAATAACCCTCCAGAGGTTGATAGACCTTAATAACCCTCCAGAGGCTGATAGACCTTAATAACCCTCCACAGGTTGATAGGCCTTAATAACCCTTCAGAGGTTGATAGGTCTTAATAACCCTCCAGAGGTTGATAGGTCTTAATAACTCTCCAGAGGTTGGTAGGTCTTAATAACCCTCCAGAGGTTGATAGGTCTTAATAACTCTCCAGAGGTTGGTAGGTCTTAATAACCCTCCAGAGGTTGATAGGTCTTAATAACCCTCCAGAGGTTGATAGGTCTTAATAACCCTCCAGAGGTTGATAGGTCTTAATAACCCTCCAGAGGTTGATAGGTCTTAATAACCCTCCAGAGGTTGATAGGTCTTAATAACCCTTCAGAGGTTGATAGGTCTTAATAACCCTCCAGAGGTTGATAGACCTTAATAACCCTCCAGAGGCTGATAGGCCTTAATAACCCTCCACAGGTTGATAGGCCTTAATAACCCTTCAGAGGTTGATAGGTCTTAATAACCCTCCAGAGGTTGATAGGTCTTAATAACCCTCCAGAGGTTGATAAGTCTTAATAACTCTCCAGAGGTTGGTAGGTCTTAATAACCCTCCAGAGGTTGATAGGTCTTAATAACCCTCTAGAGGTTGATAAGTCTTAATAACCCTCCAGAGGTTGATAGGTTTTAATAACCCTCCAGAGGTTGATAGGCCTTAATAAGCCTCCAGCGATTGATAGGTCTTAATAACCCTCCAGAGGTTGATAGGTCTTAATAACCCTCCAGAGGTTGATAGGTCTTAATAACCCTCCAGAGGTTGATAGGCCTTAATAACCCTCCAGAGGTTGATAGGCCTTAATAACCCTCCGGAGGTTGATAGGCCTTTATAACCCTCCAGAGGTTGATAGACCTTAATAACCCTCCAGAGGTTGATAGACCTTAATAACCCTCCAGAGGTTGATAGACCTTAATAACCCTCCAGAGGTTGATAGACCTTAATAACCCTCCAGAGGTTGGTAGGCCTTAATAACCCTCCAGAAGTTGATAGGCCTTAATAACCCTCCAGAGGCTGATAGGTCTTAATAACCCTCCAGAGGCTGATAGACCTTAATAACCCTCCAGAGGCTGATAGACCTTAATAACCCTCCAGAGGTTGATAGGCCTTAATAACCCTCCAGAGGCTGATAGGTCTTAATAACCCTTCAGAGATTGATAGGCCTTAATAACCCTCCAGAGATTGATAGGTCTTAATAACCCTCCAGAGGTTGATAGACCTTAATAACCCTAAAGAGGTTGATAGACCTTAATAACCCTCCAGAGGTTGATAGACCTTAATAACCCTCCAGAGGTTGATAGACCTTAATAACCCTCCAGAGGCTGATAGGCCTTAATAACCCTCCAGAGGCTGATAGGCCTTAATAACCCTCCAGAGGTTTATAGACCTTAATAACCCTCCAGAGGCTAATAGACCTTAATAACCCTCCACAGGCTGATAGACCTTAATAACCCTCCAGAGGTTGATAGACCTTAATAACCCTCCAGAGGTTGATAGGCCTTAATAACCCTCCAGAAGTTGGTAGGCCTTAATAACCCTCTAGAGGCTGATAGACTTTAAGTCCAACGCCAAACACACCAGTTTACTGACATCAATTAAGACCTTGAGACATCTTTAACAATTACAGGACATTAACAAGTGAAAGTTTAATATCTTAGTATAAACTGGTTTAACTACCCAATCCGGAAGAGTGCCTGTTCTTTACCTGTTGACGATTTCGAGAGGCCTTCCCTGGTGATTGTCTGATCTATGGCTACAATCACTACGCATTTGAAAACCCCCACAATCAATATATATATATATATATATATATATATATATATATATATATATATATATATATATATATATATATATAACTGAAAACTCACACCCCAGAAGTGACTCGAACCCATACTCCCAGAAGCAACGCAACTGGTATGTACAAGACGCCTTAATCCACTTGACCATCACGACCGGACAAAATGAGGTGATAGCCGAGGCTATATGAACCACCCCACCGCCGGCACTCGGATAGTTATCTTGGGCATAGCATTTTACCAAATCACCTCATTCTTTGGGGCACACGTGAGGAACACAAATGCGAACAAGCCTGAATGGTCCCCAGGACATATGCAACTGAAAACTCACACCCCAGAAGTGACTCGAACCCATACTCCCAGAAGCAACGCAACTGGTATGTACAAGACGCCTTAATCCACTTGACCATCACGACCGGACAAAATGAGGTGATAGCCGAGGCTATATGAACCACCCCACCGCCGGCACTCGGATAGTTATCTTGGGCATAGCATTTTACCAAATCACCTCATTCTTTGGGGCACACGTGAGGAACACAAATGCGAACAAGCCTGAATGGTCCCCAGGACATATGCAACTGAAAACTCAACTACAGTCCGGTCGTGATGGTCAAGTGGATTAAGGCGTCTTGTACATACCAGTTGCGTTGCTTCTGGGAGTATGGGTTCGAGTCACTTCTGGGGTGTGAGTTTTCAGTTGCATATGTCCTGGGGACCATTCAGGCTTGTTCGCATTTGTGTTCCTCACGTGTGCCCCAAAGAATGAGGTGATTTGGTAAAATGCTATGCCCAAGATAACTATCCGAGTGCCGGCGGTGGGGTGGTTCATATAGCCTCGGCTATCACCTCATTTTGTCCGGTCGTGATGGTCAAGTGGATTAAGGCGTCTTGTACATACCAGTTGCGTTGCTTCTGGGAGTATGGGTTCGAGTCACTTCTGGGGTGTGAGTTTTCAGTTGCATATGTCCTGGGGACCATTCAGGCTTGTTCGCATTTGTGTTCCTCACGTGTGCCCCAAAGAATGAGGTGATTTGGTAAAATGCTATGCCCAAGATAACTATCCGAGTGCCGGCGGTGGGGTGGTTCATATAGCCTCGGCTATCACCTCATTTTGTCCGGTCGTGATGGTCAAGTGGATTAAGGCGTCTTGTACATACCAGTTGCGTTGCTTCTGGGAGTATGGGTTCGAGTCACTTCTGGGGTGTGAGTTTTCAGTTGCATATGTCCTGGGGACCATTCAGGCTTGTTCGCATTTGTGTTCCTCACGTGTGCCCCAAAGAATGAGGTGATTTGGTAAAATGCTATGCCCAAGATAACTATCCGAGTGCCGGCGGTGGGGTGGTTCATATAGCCTCGGCTATCACCTCATTTTGTCCGGTCGTGATGGTCAAGTGGATTAAGGCGTCTTGTACATACCAGTTGCGTTGCTTCTGGGAGTATGGGTTCGAGTCACTTCTGGGGTGTGAGTTTTCAGTTGCATATGTCCTGGGGACCATTCAGGCTTGTTCGCATTTGTGTTCCTCACGTGTGCCCCAAAGAATGAGGTGATTTGGTAAAATGCTATGCCCAAGATAACTATCCGAGTGCCGGCGGTGGGGTGGTTCATATAGCCTCGGCTATCACCTCATTTTGTCCGGTCGTGATGGTCAAGTGGATTAAGGCGTCTTGTACATACCAGTTGCGTTGCTTCTGGGTGTATGGGTTCGAGTCACTTCTGGGGTGTGAGTTTTCAGTTGCATATGTCCTGGGGACCATTCAGGCTTGTTCGCATATATATATATATATATACATATATACA
Organism: Procambarus clarkii; assembly: GCF_040958095.1. Taxonomy (NCBI): domain Eukaryota; kingdom Metazoa; phylum Arthropoda; class Malacostraca; order Decapoda; family Cambaridae; genus Procambarus; species Procambarus clarkii. The sequence goes on from NC_091167.1 coordinate 19,161,222, forward strand.
TTTGTTTTTTAAAAAAACAAATGACTTGAAGGTTGTGTTAGGTCTTGTACGCTTCTTATAGCCATGATTGCCTAGAAACTTCTTGAGAGAAATTACACCTCCCTGCGAGAGTAGAATTTTCCATGAAAAGGTGATTCTAAATGCGGAGAAAAAAAAGTTTGTCATTCCAAGATATTCCTTAAAGTGGTCTCCAGAAATACTTGTAAGATATGAATACTTTGAGCTCCTTTGAGAGAGAGAGAGAGGGTCGTTAATCCCTGTGATTACTGGTCAAATGGTCTGGAATTGATGGTTTCAATGACCATGTTCTCTTAATTATCTCCCATGTCTCTTGAAAATAAGAACTGAAAATAACACGACATAACACTGATTTCAACCTGATATGATCATATTATATATATATATATATATATATATATATATATATATATATATATATATATATATATATATATGATCGCAAACGTTAACGTATATTCAAATTAGAGAGAGAGAGAGAGAGAGAGAGAGAGAGAGAGAGAGAGAGAGAGAGAGAGAGAGAGAGAGAGAGAGAGAGAGAGAGAGAGAGAGAGGGAGAGAGAGAGAGAGAGAGAGAGAGAGAGAGAGAGAGGGAGAGAGAGAGAGAGAGAGAGAGAGAGAGAGAGAGAGAGAGAGAGAGAGAGAGAGAGAGAGAGAGAGAGAGAGAGAGAGAGAGAGAGAGAGAGAGAGAGAGAGAGACAGAGAGAGACAGAGAGAGAGAGAGAGAGAGAGAGAGAGAGAGAGAGAGACAGAGAGAGAGAGAGAGAGAGAGAGAGAGAGAGAGAGAGAGAGAGAGAGAGAGAGAGAGAGAGAGAGAGAGAGAGAGAGAGAGAGAGAGAACATACCATGTTAATATGGTTATGCACTTAAGGTTTAAGTCTCACGCAATATCCAGAGCGAAAACGACCTTACTGTCAATATGAGAGCGGGGGCAAGAGAGTGCTAACCCCGACCCTGGGTTACCATTAAGTGGAAGCTCCTGTGATACACAGTGCCAAATGTGAGCCTTAATGTACTCCGGGGCGCGGGGGCAAGAGTGTGCTACCTTACCGCGTCAGTAAAGACGAATATCAAGTAATATTCCACGCTATGAGAGGCGGAGCGAGATAGTGCTAACCCTCGAACTTCATAAAGGTAGATTTTGAATGAATTTCAATTGAACGGAGAATTAGACCAATAAGATGCTAACCCACTGGTGTATTAAGGTTGATTTTTGTGCTATTTGATGCTGAGGAAGAGAGCAATAACATGCTAATCAACGGTGCTCGTAGGGGCGAATTTCGTGGGATATTACCATCGGTGAACAAACATCCGTGAGATGGAGGAAGAAAACGCTAACCCACTCTGACCTTAAGGTCTACATAGAGAGAGAGAGAGGAGGACAAGAGGATGCCAACCCTCGCAGACAGACAAGGTCGATATTCCTGAGGTATGAAGGGCCGGACTCGAACCCATCCCCGAGACGAGACAGGGCGAGACAGGGCCCCAACAAGGGGCCTGGTAGCCTGGTGGATAGCGCGCAGGACTCGTAATTCTGTGGCGCGGGTTCGATTCCCGCACGAGGCAGAAACAAATGGGTAAAGTTTCTTTCACCCTGAATGCCCCTGTTACCAAGCAGTAAATAGGTACCTGGGAGTTAGTCAGCTGTCACGGGCTGCTTCCTGGGGGTGGAGGCCTGGTCGAGGACCGGGCCGCAGGGACACTAAAAAGCCCCGAAATCATCTCAAGATAACCTCAAGATAACACTGAACAGGACGGTAAGGACCATTCTTGTGTCAGGGTCTATACCCTGATGACCCTTACTGACCCACAGGGCGGCCCGGGGCAATATGGTGCTATGTGTTGGTCTTGGGGGGGGGGGGAGGAGTGAGAGGGGAGGGAAGTGAGAGGTGAGGGAAGTGAGAGGTGAGGGAAGTGAGAGGTGAGGGAAGTGAGAGGTGAGGGAAGTGAGAGGTGAGGGAAGTGAGAGGTGAGGGAAGTGAGAGGTGAGGGAAGTGAGAGGTGAGGGAAGTGAGAGGTGAGGGAAGTGAGAGGTGAGGGAAGTGAGAGGTGAGGGAAGTGAGAGGTGAGGGAAGTGAGAGGTGAGGGAAGTGAGAGGTGAGGAACAATGTAACAGACAGTAGAGATACAGGAAGACGGTAGAAGACAGTGCTAACACACACACACAGAGATCACACTAACGTCATGTTCGCAGGTTCGAATCCTCGTCACGGCCCTTGTGGATTTGTTCATTAAGACAGTGCTAAGCCACCAAACTGATACAAGTTAAGGTCGACAATCTCCCTCCCCTCCCCTAGCTCGTGTGTCTCAAGTCAAGAAGGTCATATTGACACCCCCTTAGATATTATAACCCTTATGCCCCCTCGACTTAAGAGCTAACAAGTGAACAATATATACCCCGTCAATAAAGTGCTATTGTAAAGACCAGATTACCATAAGGACGGAAGATCTCGCTAATTGAACATCAAACACGCCCTTGTCGGCCCAGTGGATATATGTCAGATCAAAAGGCTTCGTATCTCAATGCCAAAATATGAATTATTTTCACATTGGTTATCTTGAGATGATTTCGGGGCTTTAGTGTCCCCGCGGCCCGGTCCTCGACCAGGCCTCCACCCCCAGGAAGCAGCCCGTGACAGCTGACTAACACCCAGGTACCTATTTACTGCTAGGTAACAGGGGCATAGGGTGAAAGAAACTCTGCCCATTGTTTCTCGCCGGCGCCCGGGATCGAACCCGGGACCACAGGATCACAGTCCAGCGTGCTGTCCGCTCGGCCGACCCAAGGTTTTAGGTGATTAAAGTCTTTTTTTTAAAAAGCCTGACGAACAAAAGTGATAAAAAAAGACTTAATTTTTTTTTATTTCCTCTCAAAAGAGATTTATTTCAAAGGTTTTGGGAATTGTTGAAAAATAATGAATTCTTGGGAGATGTCTGCAAATGGCCTCGTTTAGGAAGACACAACAAGTCACATTTATTATATCCTAAATGGTTTAGTGAACAATCAGTCGGGTTAAGCATCGTTGGGTCAGGCCAGTAACTGGACGGGTGACCGCGTGGACATCCTGGCTATGGGACCCCCGGCTACTGCGCATGCTCCCCCGCGTGGACATCCTGGCTATGGGACCCCCGGCTACTGCGCATGCTCCCCCGCGTGGACATCCTGGCTATGGGGACCCCCGGCTACTGCGCATGCTCCCCTTCTTTTCTTTACAAAATCCTCCATGCAAGAGGGACATACATACCAATGACCCCCATTAGAGAGTAAACATCTTAGGTAAATACATTGATAGTCATGTAGGTATACATATATACATTGTAGGTACACATATATACATTGTAGGTACACATATATACATTGTAGGTACACATATACACATTGTAGATACACATATATACATTGTAGGTACACATATACACATTGTAGATACACATATATACATTGTAGGTACACATATACACATTGTAGGTACACATATACACATTGTAGGTACACATATATACATTGTAGGTACACATATACACATTGTAGGTACACATATATACATTGTAGGTACACATATACACATTGTAGGTACACATATATACATTGTAGGTACACATATACACATTGTAGGTACACATATACACATTGTAGGTACACATATATACATTGTAGGTACACATATACACATTGATACATTGCATGACAGCCATGGTGGGTAGTATATATATATATATATATATATATATATATATATATATATATATATATATATATATATATATATATATATATATATATATATTTTATTAAATATGACCGAAAAAGTAAGATTAATAATTCTAACACGAATTTTCTCAATCTTTCGTACATTATGCTTCACTGTTGGAGGTAAATCAAAAATCACTTCTCCAAAATTCATTTTTATTTCTAGTCTGACGCGACACGGGCGCGTTTCGTAAAACTTATTACATTTTCAAAGACTTCACAAATACACAACTGATTAGAACCTTGCGTTTCCCTGATTTTATATCTACATTTGAGTGAGGTGGGAAGGGTGATGTGGCATTACATTTGAGTAAGGTGGGAAGGATGATGTGGCATTAGAGGATATTAATAGGGTATTAAAAGTATCAACACAAGACAGAACACGAAACAATGGATATTGAATAGAAGTGTTTGTAGAAAGCCTATTGGTCCATATTTCTTGATGCTTCTATATTGGAGCGGAGTCTTGAGGTGGGTAGAATATAGTTGTGCAATAATTGGCTGTTGATTGCTGGTGTTGACTTCTTGATGTGTAGTGCCTCGCAAACGTCGAGCCGCCTGCTATCGCTGTATCTATCGATGATTTCTGTGTTGTTTACTAGGATTTCTCTGGCGATGGTTTGGTTATGGGAAGAGATTATATGTTCCTTAATGGAGCCCTGTTGTTTATGCATCGTTAAACGCCTAGAAAGAGATGTTGTTGTCTTGCCTATATACTGGGTTTTTTGGAGCTTACAGTCCCCAAGTGGGCATTTGAAGGCATAGACGACGTTAGTCTCTTTTAAAGCGTTCTGTTTCGTGTCTGGAGAGTTTCTCATGAGTAGGCTGGCCGTTTTTCTGGTTAACCAGAAAAAGTTTTCTGGTTTTCTGGTTAACCAGAAAAACGGCCAGCCTACTCATGAGAAACTCTCCAGACACGAAACAGAACGCTTTAAAAGAGACTAACGTCGTCTATGCCTTCAAATGCCCACTTGGGGACTGTAAGCTCCAAAAAACCCAGTATATAGGCAAGACAACAACATCTCTTTCTAGGCGTTTAACGATGCATAAACAACAGGGCTCCATTAAGGAACATATAATCTCTTCCCATAACCAAACCATCGC
>NC_091167.1:19173594-19188460 GCF_040958095.1 Procambarus clarkii
AATGCTGGTGCTGCATACTCCAACATTGGTCTCACATACGTGTATTAAAAAGATACCCTCCAATAAAAACGTCGACAGGCATAAAAGAAAACGGACAAATGAACACAGAGAACGGCATCATCGCCGCTATACGCATGGGGGAAACTCAATCATTTTTCCCCGTCCGCATCTGGGCAGAGGAAAAAGATGCAATGAGCATCACTATCCCACCAATATGATTCCTGCTTCCTCGTCCCTTACGGTCCGTCGCGCTCCATACCGACGCTCCGAGCTCCCATTCATCGTCCATTCTATCCACGCTTCTATCCACCCATCCCTCTCACCGACACTTGTAAAGACTCTCTCTCTTTCTCTCGTTCTCTCTCTCTCTCTCTCTCTCTCCTTTATCTCTTTCACTGGGATCCGGCCGCTATCGCTTGAACGGGTAATGGTGAGCCGGATAGCACCGCGTCCGAGGATGTATAAGGGGGATATGATGCATGTGGGAAGAAAATAGAAAATAATTATGAGAAAATGATAAGCCAGCATGATTATATTGGACCTGGATGGGATATGATGACAAGGAGCTGGGATAGGAGGACAAAGAGCTGGGATATTAGGACAAGGAGCTGGGATATGAGGACAAGGAGCTGGGATATGAGGACAAGGAACTGGGATATGAGGACAAGGAGCTGGGATATGAGGACAAGGAGCTGGGATATGAGGACAAGGAGCTGATATATGAGGACAAGGAGCTGAGATATGAGGACAAGGAGCTGGGATATGAGGACAAGGAGCTGGGATATGAGGACAAGGAGCTGGGATATGAGGACAAGGAGCTGGGGTATGAGGACAAGGAGCTGGGGTATGAGGACAAGGAGCTGGGATATGAAGACAAGGAGCTGGGGTATGAGGACAAGGAGCTGGGATATGAGGACAAGGAGCTGGGATATGAGGACAAGGAGCTGGGATATGAGGACAAGGAGCTGGGATATGAGGACAAGGAGCTGGGATATGAGGACAAGGAGCTGATATATGAGGACAAGGAGCTGAGATATGAGGACAAGGAGCTGGGATATGAGGACAAGGAGCTGGGATATGAGGACAAGGAGCTGGGATATGAGGACAAGGAGCTGGGGTATGAGGACAAGGAGCTGGGGTATGAGGACAAGGAGCTGGGATATGAGGACAAGGAGCTGGGATATGAGGACAAGGAGCTGGGATATGAGGACAAGGAACTGGGATATGAGGACACACAGTCAATCACTATATGTGAAGGTGTTTGTTTATGAACTGTGAAGGTGTTTGTTTACCAACCACTGACCAACGTAGTTAACTTACAAAGCAAACAAGCACACAAAGAGAGACGAATCAAGACAGAGAAATTAACAGATTACCTAAAATTACAATCTCCGTCACAATTAATATTTAAGTAATTGATAATGACAGTTTATTTATGCTGGTGTTTATCCGCGTCTGTCTGTCTGTCCGACTGAGAACACTATAACATTGTTATGAGTTATGTGAGTTGTTCTTCGTGTATGGTAACCGGTCTGTCTCAGTGTTCGGATGAGTGAGTGGCCGGTTGGCAGTGTTCGCCCGGAAGGAACCGAACAGCGAGAATGATGTAAGGGGCAAAGATGAGAGGGAAAGGGGCAAAAGAGGAAGAGAAAGAGAGGTAAATAAAAAAAAGCAAAGTACCAACATTATTTTGTCTATCATTCCTTTTCAATTATCTGAAGTTCTTTTCAGAAATATAATGTTTAAAAGTTTGTATGTAAATTTATGTATATTTCTCCCGTTAGCATAACTCACAGCATAATTTTTAGAAGATTTACTATATTTCGTTTTAACAATCAAGTGCAACCAATCACCTGGGAAAGAATATATCCACGAGCCAATCAGAGGAGTCAGCTCTTTTTCCAACCCGTTCTCGCAAATTTAATAAGTCAATATTGACTTATTAAATATGTGCATAGGTGAGATACTTAACATAATAGATACCCTTCAAATGATTCATAGAAAACACCGACCTTACCTAACCTTGTTAGTATCTTAAGATAAGCATTTTATTGCTTCGTAATTACAATTATTACCTAACCTATAATATGTATAGGTTAAGTAATAATTGTAATTACGAAGCAATAAGATGCTTATCTTAAGATACTAACAAGGTTAGGTAAGGTCGGTGTTTTCTATGAATCTTTTTAGGGGTATCTATTATGTTTAGTATATCACCTATGCACGTAGTTAATAAGTCAATATTGACTTTACGAATTTGCGAGAACGGGTTGTCTTTTTCCCAGACGATTCAGGATTATCTTGAGATGATTTCGGGGCTTTTTAGTGCCCCCGCGGCCCGGTCCTCGACCAGGCCTCCACTCCCAGGAAGCAGCCCGTGACAGCTGACTAACACCCAGGTACCTATTTTGCTGCTAGGTAACAGGGGCATAGGGTGAAAGAAACTCTGCCCATTGTTTCTCGCCGGCCCCTGGGATCGAACCCAGAACCACAGGATCACAAGTCCAGCGTGCTGTCCGCTCGGCCGACCGGCTCCCTACTAGGATTGCCAATCCCTAGGATTGGCTCTGGTAGAAAACGAGTCATTCTAGTTAACCTGACTAGTGTTTGAAGTGGCCGTGGAATAATGTGATTTGGAATACAATTCTAAACGATGGAAGAGTTATTGATAATAATCACGTCCTTGCTGCCTATCACGTCAAAACGTGAGTCAGGGGTCAAGAGGTGACTTCGTACATTTGCAACAAGTGCATTGTGTAAGTTGTAGGAACTAAAGCTTCTCTTAAGAGGAAAGTTCTTCAGTTTTTTCGGGGGTTGGACTTTAGGTCTATGTACTTCTGGAGGGTTATTAAGGCCTACCAGCCTCTGGAGGGTTATTAAGGCCTACCAGCCTCTGGAGGGTTATTAAGGCCTATCAACCTCTGGAGGGTTATTAAGGCCTACCAGCCTCTGGAGGGTTATTAAGGCCTATCAACCTCTGGAGGGTTATTAAGGTCTATCAACCTCTGGAGGGTTATTAAGGTCTATCAACCTCTGGAGGGTTATTAAGGCCTATCAACCTCTGGAGGGTTATTAAGGCCTATCAACCTCTGGAGGGTTATTAAGGCCTATCAACCTCTGAAGGGTTATTAAGGCCTATCAACCTCTCGAGGGTTATTAAGCCCTATCAACCTCTGGAGGGTTATTAAGGCCTATCAACCTCTGGAGGGTTATTAAGGCCTATCAACCTCTGAAGGGTTATTAAGACCTATCAACCTCTGGAGGGTTATTAAGGCCTACCAACCTCTAGAGGGTTATTAAGGCTTACCAACCTCTAGAGGGTTATTAAGGCCTACCCACCTCTGGAGGGTTATTAAGACCTATCAACCTCTGGAGGGTTATTAAGGCCTACCAACTTCTAGAGGGTTATTAAGGCCTACCAACCTCTAGAGGGTTATTAAATCCTACCAACAACTTAGGGTTATATAGTCCTATCAACCTCTGAAGGGTTATTAAGGCCACCACAACAGCGTAGTGACCAACCAGCGAATACACTTTAGTCCAGGACTAAAACGAACACTCAAGTGTATATACACCCAAAATAGGATACACTTCTGGGTGTATATACACACCTCCCCAAGCTGAGGAAGGAAGGAGTGAGGAACAATCTTCCCCAGGAGTGCCGATCGAGTGATAGCGAGAGGAATCCATTTCGGAATTTAGCGAGAAAATCACAGCTGTCGTCGGCAGGTGGAAGCGATATCCTTCACGGTGATACAGTGTCTCAACCAGCCTGGGTCATCATCTATTGCCCAAGCGGCTCTCAATACTCTACCAGGGAGGGGAAGGAGGTAGTAAGAAAGTGAGCGAAATAGAGGAGAGTAGATGGAAGAAGGAAGTAAAGGAGTTTCGAAGACCATGCATGAAAACAAACGCCGATAAGGGAAGACCAGACCTACATTAGTCTCTGCTAAACTCATAATATGTTGTTTAAGATTCAGCTACTGGGAACAAAAAGTTCTAAGTAGCACGGGCTATGGTGAGCCCGTAGTGGACTTACCTGGCACAGGAGCGGGGTTGTAAATTACCTCAAAAACAATACCACATGAATTATATAATGTCGAAGAACACACTTTAAACCGTCAAGAAAGTTTTATGTTAAAAGTCTGCTAAATAGAATTATAATGATAAAATTCATTCTAAAGCTATTCAAAATTTATAATTTCTTACTATGTATATTACAATTTATATATTTTGAGCGAAATCTAGTGTAAATTATTTGAATTTTTTGTTAACATTTTTCTGAATCATTTGGTGGCTAAATCTTATGGATTTTTTTTTTTTCGTTTCCTTGCAAACTTTGCTTTTCTTAACGAGCCAACGAGGTCGTTATTGGCACCGCCCCAACTAATTTCAACACACTCCGATAATTCTTGATTACCTTTGAAATATTTTGTCACACATTGTTTTAACATTCTTTAAGGCAGACACTGATACACTCCAACAACCTTCTTCCTTTATTATGCACCCCATACCCATCCCGTGGGCGGTGGTGTAAAGGATTACAGAGGCACATAATCGGTTCAGGAACTGAACCCTCTAGTTCGTTTAGCTAAGTAAATAACAATCTTTTGACGCTAGTTACAAAATTATTAATGTTATATATACATGTGCACATACATGTACATATACATACCAAAGTATGTACCAAAGAGCCAGAGCTCAACCCCCGCAAACACAACTAGGTGAGTACAGATATACATACACATACATATTTAATCACCCACACAAATAATCTTTTATGTCACAAGTGATTCAGCAAGAGGTTCACAAGTCACTATACAAGGCACTTTACATTTATGATGAGTAAAGTGAAAAAACTCCAACAACCCTTCCACTGAATAGATAGTATGTTTTAATACTAAATGTAATAAGTACATTCTTCACTGTCTGCATAGTACATAAATACATCTAATGGTGACCATATATTCTCTATATTTCCTGTTAATACACTCTAAATTTTTAGGTTGAAGTTTTAGTGTTAATTTCAATGAACAAAAGTTTTAAATATAAAGAATTTCTTTTCAGTTTTATTAAACAATAAAGATTTTATACAATATTTGAAAATATCCCGAGTTACTTTATAATTTGTTGAAAGACTTTAGTTTTGTTTTATTATTTATATAAAAATGTAATATCAATATAGCTATAGGTTAAGTATTAATTGTAATTAAAAAGCAATAAATGTTATTTACATCCTTATCCTCCTACACTCCCAAGGTTAGGTTAGGTCGTGGTTTTCTGTACAGCTTTTCAGGTAAACTCTAATATTCACAATATTTTGGTACTATGCTGGCGATTAAGTGTATTTATGTACTATGCCGATAGTCAGGATTGTACTTATTACATTTAGTATTAAAACGTACTGTCTATTTGGAGCATGGGCTGCTCCAAACACTCCCTCACCACACACACTCACCACACACACACTCACCACACACACTCACCACACACTCATCATACACACTCATTATACACACTCACCAAGACTCTCCATGATTGTTTGTTATTTGTAAATTTTGATGCGACACTTAAATATTGTTTTATAGTTCCGTTGTCACCCTGTTGTCTTGCTGTTGTCACCCCCGTTGTCCTGCTGTTGTCACCCTGTTGTCTTGCTGTTGTCACCCCCGTTGAGATGCTGGAAATAAGGACAAACAGAGATGGAACCAAGATGTCTCCCATGGGTGCTGAGAGAGACAAGTGAAGCCGTTATGGTACGTAACGCCTCATTAGAAAACGGGGTGTGGGGGGTGAACTGCCCGACAGTTAAAAAAAAAAGTCTGAGAGAAGCGCCAATTTACAAAGGGGGGAAAAAGCCTCCTAATAACCGACTAGTTACGCCAACAAGTGGTCCTTGGACTCCAAATCGTATATATGGAGGTATACGATTGATGTATTGCCTCCCAAACAAGAGATATTGGGTTGCCTGCATCTTCCTTGGTTGTCAGAAAGTGTTTGAAATTGTTCCAAAGAAGATATTTGCAAACATATGCAAAACATATATAAAAAAATTGGCAAAAGTGTAGATAGCCGTCATAACTTGGACAACCTATGTGAGCCCTCTCTGTATTATGCAGCCAATGGCATGGAACTCTTGCTTTAAAAGACCCCTAGAAGAAAAAAGTCCAAAGCGACAAGACTTGTTTCTAATCAGAGGGGATTGAGCTATAAGGCAAGACAGTGGGAACTTCCCATATCACCACACTGGAAGAGGGAAGGAATACTGGACATGACAACGATATATAAAATCCTCCCACTGCATTAACTATTGTCAGGGAATATATTTTCAAGTCCCAGCCACGAGCTGAGCGCCCACGCACCACTCAGGGCCAAAACAGTTTGATAAATCACCACCGCCATTATCATTATCACCTTCACTGTCTTCACTATCTCTCTCTGTGTCTCTGTCTCTCTCTCTCTCTCTTTCTCTCTCTCTGTCTGTCTGTCTGTCTGTCTGTCTCTCTCTGTCTGTCTGTCTGTCTCTCTCTGTCTGTCTGTCTGTCTGTCTGTCTGTCTGTCTGTGTGTGTGTCTCTCTCTCTCTCCCCCTCCCCCTCTCTCTCTCACTCTCTCTGTCTCTGTCTCTCTCTCTTTATCTGTCTCTATTTCTCTCTCTCTCTCTCTCTCTCTCTCTCTCTCTCTCTCTCTCTCTCTCTCTCTCTCTCTCTCTCTCCCTCTCTCTCCCTCCCTCCCTCCCACCCCACCTGCCCTCCATCCCCTGTTTATCACACCTGTCTCTCCTAATCCATCGTTATCCGTCTCTCCCTCAGCAATCTTCACCACAAATGTCTCCATATATCTCCCGCCAAAGGACCACTATCAACGTTTTCTGTGTTCTTATCTCCATTGTCATCTTCCGTTTTCTTTCCGTGCTTCGGCGCGGTGACTCATCTAATATGATTTTAAGACGTATTTTGCCCAACTTTTTCAAGACTCGAGCAGAGTCATTGGAAAGTCTAACGTCTGATGACCTGGGTAAATACTGGTTAATAAATAGGAAGCTGGCGGCTTGTCAAAGGTCCCTCATTGATATATATATATATATATATATATATATGTCGTACCTAGTAGCCAGAACTCACTTTTTGGCCTACTATTCAAGGCCCGATTTGCCTTATAAGCCAAGTTTTCCTGAATTAATATATTTTTTCTAATTTTTTTCTTATGAAATGATAAAGCTACCCATTTCATTATGTATGAGGTCAATTTTTTTTTATTGGAGTTAAAATTAACGTAGATATATGACCGAACCTAACCAACCAAACCTAACCTAACCTAACCTATATTTATAGGTAAGGTTAGGTTAGGTAGCCAAAAAAAGCTAGGTTAGGTTAGGTTAGGTAGGTTAGGTAGACGAAAAAACATTAATTCATGAAAACTTGGCTTATTAGGCAAATCGGGCCTTGAATAGTAGGCTGAGAAGTGCGTTCTGGCTATTAGGTACGACATATATATATATATATATATATATATATATATATATATATATATATATATATATATATATATATATATATATATATATATATATATATACAACTGCAACGTATATATTTAGCCTCTATATATCCTTATACAGGCTACACAAATCCTTAATATACCGTTAAACACCGAATTCTACAAAACCAAAAAAAAAAAAATCACAAAATAGCTGAAATAAAAAAGTATCTTTTTAATAAAAAAGATACAAAAAGATACAAAAGCACCTGAATATTGCTTGGAAAACCTCAATAGTCAAAAATATACAAAAATCCCCTTATCACGTAAATCCTAAATCCACGTAGTTAATCCCTGAAAGACATAAATCCTAAATTAATCCCTTCAAAATGGATTATCAAGTGCCTATACAAAAATCCTCACGGCGTATTGGGATTAAGGATTTACTCTTTTTTCTGGGATATGTAACTAATCCTTATTCATGGAATTATCAAATAATTTTTAATTGATAGTTTGTTAGTCATGGGGGAGGGGGGTATACCCAAAAGTGAGTGGGGGGGGGGGGAAATGCATGCCTGCGTCGGGTTTTAGCTCCTGGGCTCCTGCTCAGGTTAGTTCGTGAAGTGTGCTTCCCTTTTTCCATCTCTCTCTCTCTCTCTCTCTCTCTCTCTCTCTCTCTCTCTCCCTCCTTATACTTATTCCTTCCCTCTCTCTCCCTTTCCGTTCCTTTTCTCTGTTCCAGAGACATTACAGAATTTGTATTTTCTTTGTTGCTTTCTTTTTCCTCTCCTGTATATCCACGTATAGTTCTGTATATCCACGTATAACTCTATATATCCACGTATAGTTCTGTATATCCACGTATAACTCTATATATCCACGTATAGTTCTTATATCCACGTATAACTCTATATATCCACGTATAGTTCTCCTGTAAATCCTCGTATAGTTCTTATATCCACGTATAGCTCTGTATATCCACGTATAGTTCTGTATATCCACGTATAGTTCTTATATCCACGTATAGGCCTGTATATCCTCGTATATTTCTGTATATCCACGTATAACTCTGTATATCCACGTATAGTTCTGTATATCCACATATAGTTCAGTATATCCACGTATAGTTCAGTATATCCACATATAGTTCTGTATATCCACGTATAGTTCTTTACATTGACGCAAGGAGGAAATTTGCGTCATATGACGCAGGGAGAGAATGCCTGCGTCACGCGGCGAAGCAAGATAATCAGATTTAACGTTCAATGTCATCCCATTAATCACCCATTACTCTGATAACGCTGACAAGTAAAATAATGGAAGCCATTACTTGGGACAGCATTCCAAAATTTATGTTACAAATAGATTTAGATTTAGATCATAGATTTAGCAGTGAAATGTTGTGTCTAATGTCGAGCATTAGAAGTGAAGACTAATAGAAGCTGCAGGTCTATTGGTCCACACGAGGCAGCTGCTATTGGTCCATACGAGGCAGCTCCTATTGGTCCATACGAGACATAAGAACATAAGAACATAAGAACAAAGGTAACTGCAGAAGGCCTATTGGCCCATACGAGGCAGCTCCTATTCTATAACCACCCAATACCACTCATATACTTGTCCAACCCGTGCTTGAAACAATCGAGGGACCCCACCTCCACAATGTTACGCGGCAATTGGTTCCACAAATCAACAACCCTGTTACTGAACCAGTATTTACCCAAGTCTTTCCTAAATCTAAACTTATCCAATTTATATCCATTGTTTCGTGTTCTGTCCTGTGTTGATACTTTTAATACCCTATTAATATCCCCCCGGTTATGTCCATTCATCCACTTGTAAACCTCTATCATGTCACCCCTAACTCCTATTGGTCCATACGAGGCAGCTGCTATTGGTCTATACGAGGCAGCTGCTATTGGTCTATACGAGGCAGCTGCTATTGGTCCATACGAGGCAGCTGCTATTGGTCCATACGAGGCAGCTGCTATTGGTCCATACGAGGCAGCTCCTATTGGTCCATACGAGGCAGCTGCTATTGGTCCATACGAGGCAGCTCCTATTGGTCCATACGAGGCAGCTCCTATTGATCCATACGAGGCAGCTGCTATTGGTCCATACGAGGCAGCTGCTATTGGTCCATACGAGGCAGCTGTTATTGGTCCATACGAGGCAGCTGCTATTGGTCCATGCGAGGCAGCTGTTATTGGTCCATACGAGGCAGCTGCTATTGGTCCATGCGAGGCAGCTGCTATTGGTCCATGCGAGGCAGCTGCTATTGGTCCATACGAGGCAGCTGCTATTGGTCCATACGAGGCAGCTGCTATTGGTCCATGCGAGGCAGCTCCTATTGGTCCATGCGAGGCAGCTGCTATTGGTCCATGCGAGGCAGCTGCTATTGGTCCATGCGAGGCAGCTGCTATTGGTCCATACGAGGCAGCTGCTATTGGTCCATACGAGGCAGCTGCTATTGGTCCATGCGTGGCAGCTCCTATTGGTCCATGCGAGGCAGCTCCTATTGGTCCATACGAGGCAGCTCCTATTGGTCCATACGAGGCAGCTGCTATTGGTCCATACGAGGCAGCTCCTATTGGCCCATACGAGGCAGCTCCTATTGGCCATACGAGGCAGCTCCTATTGGCCATACGAGGCAGCTGCTATTGGCCCATACGAGGCAGCTGCTATTGGTCCATACGAGGCAGCTGCTATTGGTCCATACGAGGCAGCTCCTATTGGTCCATACGAGGCAGCTGCTATTGGTCCATACGAGGCAGCTGCTATTGATCCATACGAGGCAGCTCCTATTGGCCATACGAGGCAGCTGCTATTGGCCATACTGTAACGGGGGGTTGGGGGAAATAGCTCTATCTTGTCCATTATTCCACCCCACCAGTTAACTAACGAGGCCGGGGGAAACAGCTCTCTCTAGTCCGTTATCCCGTCCCCAGTTAGCCAACTATTCTAGAGCACCCTCCAGAGTTCCTAAGGCAACCTCTCTCGTTCAACACCTTGTAACCTAGGTATTTGACTACCTAGGTTCTAAGACTACAAGGCGCCGTCACTTGATCAGTTACCCGAAACTCTAGAGAGAACTCTAGAATACATAATCATTGCCACAAACGTATAAGAGAAAACGAAAGGAAAGAAATGAATAGTGAAGTAATTAGTGAGGGTTTGGGGTGAGAGGCAGAGAGGTGGGAGGGGCAAGGAGGGTCATTAGTTGAAAGTGAGAGTTTAGAGAAGGGTGGAGGGAGAGGTGTAGATAGGTAGAAGTAGAAGAGTAGATAGTATAAGTAGAAGAGTAGATAGTAGAAGACGAAATGCTGCCACCATCCATTCATGATCATTACATACAAGACAAGGAATGGAACTTGCCTGTATCACAAAATATTCTCAAAGGACGTTATCATGAGTTCATTATTAGTATGTTCCCTCTGTACCATGTATCAACTCCAAACATGTACTCATTTATATCATGAACCCAGTAACCACTGAGGCTTTCTCAAATCCTCAACTCAAAGCTCTAGGGCACAAAGTTAAACACAATTTAAATAATAAATTCATAATTATATTTCACATGAAGTATCATAATATAAGCAATCCAATTCAAATGTTAAAGAGAGTCATCATCCAAGAATTCGAGAACCCTACAACTTGACTGCCCCTGATCATCACACAACATATGTAAACACGACCAAGTCACCTTAATGTTCACTCACCGAGGACTGAGTCTAAGTTGAATAGAGAGGGGGGGGGGGGTTTGTAGTTGACGGAGACTCCCGCCCTTCCGGCCGACAGCCTCCCGTCTGCTCTGCTCTCCTGACTGCCGTTCTGTCTGTTCTGTCTGTTAATGCTCATGCTGGATAGCTCTCCGAGTTTATATTGGGGAACCTAGTAGCTAACTCCGCCCACAAGTAGATAGCCTCCGGCACTACCAAGCCACTCCTTAACCGTCGGCATGTTTGAAGGCTACCCGGCTCCAATTATCCGCTTAGCGGAAGCAAGGTGAAATTCTCATGATCTGACCTCAGGTCACTTGGGGTCATTAACGGTTAGAGGTGTGAGATCTCAGGCAGACAACTGGCGCCTCTCAGATCCTTGTCTGTGACTCATGTACTCTATGTATGTATTAACCTAAACCAAACACTTTTACAGTGTTACATCTCCCCTTCTCCCCGAAAATAAAGTTTTTGCAACACTGCTAAAGCAAGCTAGCTGTGTGCGACAACTTTATTAACGAAAAGAATACATCCTAGCTAAACAAATATACATCATCCTACTCTAAAAAATGAAATATGTAGACAGACGTCCATTGTCTCTGGCTGGGCGACGTCACTGCTTGGTCTTGTAGATAATCCTGTACCACATTTCTTCAACACAACTGCCTCCGTCGCTTCTCCGTCGTTAACGCACAACAACCCTTGGTCAACCCGAAAGCCGTTACTACTTGAACTGCGCACAGGACCGTGGAATTCGGTTGTCCCAGCTGATCTGTAATTGGCCCTACGTCAGTCACCATGAGAGACGTATATTGGGGTTCTTCACAGCTATAGGGACTACAAGTTTCGAGACCTTCATATAGTTGCCAACAGTAGAAATCCCATCCTACTCTTCTTCCTCCCTGTTGCTCCAGCACGCCTCCTTCAGAGAGCTACTTCTGACAGCCACATCAAGTCCGCATGACACAGGAAGAATCACTCAACAGAGCAACATGCTTGTAGGAGGGGCGGCCAGTTAAGGCAAACGATCCTGTCTTGCAATTACGCTCCATGCAATAATGCTGACACCAGCAAGGGACACTAGGTATCGTGTCTCAGCTTGTCTTATCTTCTTCTTTCTTCTCTCTTCTTTTTTCTCTCTTCCTTCTTCTCTCTTCTTTCTTCTCTCTTCTTTCTTCTCTCTTCTTTCTTCTCTCTTCCTCCTCCCATGGGTCTTAGACAAGCGACCTGGGGTTCATTGGGGGTCTGTCCGTCCTGGGGTCCATCCTGGGTAGACCGATGTTGGTGGGACAGACTGGAGTCGTTGTTGCTCCTCTTCCATCATTACTGGGTCGTCTGGGGTCGTCTGCAGAACGACCTGGGGTCCACTGGGGTCCGTCCGTCCTGGGGTCCACTGGGTAGACCAATGTTGACCGACCGAGAGGGCTGCATCTTGGGGTCCCCTGGGGTGGTGATGGTGGTGGAGCCGTGACCTCCAGGTAGTGGGCTGGTCGTGGTGGTGGTGATTAACGCCCGTGAGTGTGGTACACAGCAGCCGTCTCCCTCTTTTGTATGTGCGTCTCTCCTCTCTTCTGGCTCCCACCTGTGGGTGAACAGAAAGGCGACAATATCGTGCTCCCAAGATATGTTATGTGACCCTGTAGTTTGTATAGGGTTCACACAGTCCAATTATACCGCTCTCCTCCTGGCAACAACTACACTTAAATTTTTAAAATAATCCAATTAACACTGAATGATACTGACTTGGTGGAACATAAAACAGTAACAGAGTAAAGTTAGAGAAGAGAGAATAAGGTCATCACTACTTTTAACTTGTCACAAAAAAAAAATCAACACTAATAGACAAAACACTAGCCTAAACTTAACTGTACCGTTCCTAATCTTAAGTACATAATTAACCATTACTCCCACCCTTAACCTACAGCCACCTACGTGACCCAGAGTGTCTCCCTAGCTTCTCCGCCGGTCAACAACCCCAAACTGTTGCCACCCCTGTGACCAGACTATCTAACGTCGAGCGTCCCCAACGTGAAGTCTACTGACATACTAAGGCTCCCCCTAGCATGCTGTACAAGACCAGTACACCTCGGGTTATTGCGTTCAAATGGAGTAAAACAGTCGATCGCAATAATCTGAGCAGAACCACTAAAAACTACTTAAAATCTATTTAAGAACTACACCTGCCACTCCCCACTGACCTGGAGACCAGCGGTGGCTGGGTGTCCCCGTGGGACATGCGAGGTCACCTGTCACACTCAGCTGACCTGCACTACCAACACCGCTAAGTTCCCAAATCGCCAAATCTTATCACTAACATAAATCACTACACACGCAAGTTCTGGTGAACATTCCCTGAATACCACAAAACTCACAAAATCACTAAACACAACACCAGAGAATCACCATCTCCTAGCCTGAAAAAACTCGCTAAATCGCGAAAGTAAAACACCTGTCAAGATCTCCCTGATAGCGCCTGAGCGGCAAAAAGACACGTGGGACTGAACAATGTTAAAAGAACACCAACTACCTACAACATTGTTCAACACCGCTGCCATCATTGTAACGGGGGGTTGGGGGAGAGGGGGGGGGGGGTTTGTAGTTGACGGAGACTCCCGCCCTTCCGGCCGACAGCCTCCCGTCTGCTCTGCTCTCCTGACTGCCGTTCTGTCTGTTCTGTCTGTTAATGCTCATGCTGGATAGCTCTCCGAGTTTATATTGGGGAACCTAGTAGCTAACTCCGCCCACAAGTAGATAGCCTCCGGCACTACCAAGCCACTCCTTAACCGTCGGCATGTTTGAAGGCTACCCGGCTCCAATTATCCGCTTAGCGGAAGCAAGGTGAAATTCTCATGATCTGACCTCAGGTCACTTGGGGTCATTAACGGTTAGAGGTGTGAGATCTCAGGCAGACAACTGGCGCCTCTCAGATCCTTGTCTGTGACTCATGTACTCTATGTATGTATTAACCTAAACCAAACACTTTTACAGTGTTACAATACGAGGCAGCTGCTATTGGCCATACGAGGCAGCTGCTATTGGCCCTATGGACATTAAGTATACTGGGGATTTATCGGCTGAGCCTAATGTTAAAAATCCACAGGAAATCCCCGAAGAACTACACAAATATCTAGTTGTATAGACCAATAAAATGCTTAAAAAAAAACTTTAAAATTAATATCAAGATATATCAATCAATGGATTCCCCCCCCCCCCCCCCAAGTATTTTTTCCCGGCTGAGAGGCGGGACCAAAGAGCCGAAGCTCAACCCCTACAAACACAACTAGGTGAGTTTACGTTTAGTAAATACTTAACCAGAACTATATTAGTAGATTTTCTGTAATATTCGTTACCATTCGGAACATGGTATGGTATTTTTTATTTTTTACACGTATAGTAATTTTATCGTAATGTTTTGTTTTAATGTTATTTTAACATAATTTTAACGTTATTTAAACTTTAACGTATGATAATTTTTATGGCAAGGGAGAGATTAAAAACAAGATCTATTAATCCTGGGAATCTTTACGTCAAAGAAAATCAGAATTCCATTCTCACTTATAAAGTTGATTGAAGGGACAACTGCGTTAAATAGATTAAGACACTCAACTGTCATATCTTGAGATGATTTCGGGGCTTAGCGTCCCCGCGGCCCGGTCCTCGACCAAGCCTC
>NC_091167.1:19188960-19218960 GCF_040958095.1 Procambarus clarkii
CAACAGTGACTGAGCAACAACAGTGACTGAGCAACAACGGTGACTGAGCAACAACAGTGACTGAGCAACAACAGTGACTGAGCAACAACAGTGACTGAGCAATAACAGTGACTGAGCAACAACAGTGACTGAGCAACTACAGTGAGCAACAACAGTGACTGAGCAACAACAGTGAGCAACAACAGTGACTGAGCAACAACAGTGACTGAGCACCAACAGTGACTGAGCACCAACAGTGACTGAGCAACAACAGTGACTGAGCAACAACAGTGACTGAGCAACAACAGTGACTGAGCAACAACAGTGACTGAGCAACAACAGTGACGGAGCAACAACAGTGACTGAGCAACAACAGTGACTGAACAACAACAGTGACCAACAACAGTGAGCAACAACAGTGACTGAGCAACAACAGTGACTGAGCAACAACAGTGAGCAACAACAGTGACTGAGCAACAACAGTGACTGAGCAACAACAGTGAGCAACAACAGTGACTGAGCACCAACAGTGACTGAGCAACAACAGTGACTGAGCAACAACAGTGACTGAGCAACAACAGGAACTGAGCAACAACAGTGAACAACAACAGTGAGCAACAACAGTAACTGAGCAACAACAGTGACTGAGCAACAACAGTGACTGAGCAGCAACAGTGACTGAGCAACAACAGTGACTGAGCAACAACAGTAACTGAGCAACAGCAGTGATTGAGCAACAACAGTGAGCAACAACAGTAACTGAGCAACAACAGTGACTGAGTAACAACAGTGACTGAGCAACAACAGTGACTGAGCAACAACAGTGAGCAACAACAGTAACTGAGCAACAACAGTGACTGAGCAACAACAGTGACTGAGCACCAACAGTGACTGAGCAACAACAGTGAGCAACAACAGTGACTGAGCAACAACAGTGACTGAGTAACAACAGTGAGCAACAACAGTGACTGAGCACCAATAGTGACTGAGCAAATACAGTGACTGAGCACCAACAGTGACTGAGCACCAACAGTGACTGAGCACCAATAGTGACTGAGCAAATACAGTGACTGAGCACCAACAGTGACTGAGCACTAACAGTGAATGAGCACCAACAGTGACTGAGCACCAATAGTGACTGAGCAACTACAGTGACTGAGCAACAACAGTGACTGAGCACCAACAGTGACTGAGCACCAACAGTGACTGAGCAACAACAGTGACTGAGCACCAACAGTGACTGAGCAACAACAGTAACTGAACAACAACAGTGACTGAGCAACAACAATGACTGAGCAACAACAGTGACTGAGCAACAACAGTGACTGAGCCCCAACAGTGACTGAGCACCAACAGTGACTGACCAACAACAGTGACTGAACACCAACAGTGACTGAGCACCAACAGTGACTGAGCAACAACAGTGAGCACCAACAGTGACTGAGCACCAACAGTGACTGAGCACCAACAGTGAGCAACAACAGTGACTGAGGCTACAGGCTGGGGTCAGCCCTCAGATGTGACAGGAAACACAGGCTACAGGCTGGAGTCAGCCCTCAGATGTGACAGGAAACACAGGCTACAGGCTGGGGTCAGCCCTCAGATGTGACAGGAAACACAGGCTACAGGCTGGGGTCAGCCCTCAGATGTGACAGGAAACACAGGCTACAGGCTGGGGTCAGCCCTCAGATGTGACAGGAAACACAGGCTACTGGCTGGGGTCAGCCCTCAGATGTGACAGGAAACACAGGCTACAGGCTGGGGTCAGCCCTCAGTTGTGACAGGAAACACAGGCTACAGGCTGGGGTCACCCCTCAGATGTGACAGGAAACACAGGCTACAGGCTGGGGTCAGCCCTCAGATGTGACAGGAAACACAGGCTACAGGCTGGGGTCAATCCTCAGATGTGACAGGAAACACAGGCTACAGGCTGGGGTCAGCCCTCAGATGTGACAGGAAACACAGGCTACAGGCTGGGGTCAGCCCTCAGATGTGACAGGAAACACAGGCTACAGGCTGGGGTCAGCCCTCAGATGTGACAGGAAACACAGGCTACAGGCTGGGGTCAGCCCTCAGATGTGACAGGAAACACAGGCTACAGGCTGGGGTCAGCCCTCAGATGTGACAGGAAACACAGGCTACAGGCTGGGGTCAGTCCTCAGATGTGACAGGAAACACAGGCTACAGGCTGGGGTCAGCCCTCAGATGTGACAGGAAACACAGGCTACAGGCTGGGGGTCAGCCCTCAGATGTGACAGGAAACACAGGCTACAGGCTGGGGTCAGCCCTCAGATGTGACAGGAAACACAGGCTACAGGCTGGGGTCAGCCCTCAGATGTGACAGGAAACACAGGCTACAGGCTGGGGGTCAGCCCTCAGATATGACAGGAAACACAGACTACAGGCTAGGGTCTTCGCTTCGACGGTTAGTGCCTCTTCGTCTGGATTTATCAAGCCTTTATGTAACCACTTGCGAAACCTGTACATCTTTCCTCAATTATGGCTCTCTCTCTCTCTTCTTCTCCCTTTCAGTATTCCCTACTGTTCCTCTCCCCCCCCCCCTTCTCCTGTGTCCCCCTTCTCCTACCGTCCAGCCTGTTGGGCTGGACGGTAGAGCGACGGTCTCGCTTCATGCAGGTCGGCGTTCAATCCCCCGACCGTCCACAAGTGGTTGGGACACCATTCCTTTCCCCCCGTCCCATCCCAAATCCTTATCCTGACCCCTTCTCAGTGCTATACAGTCGTAATGGCTTGGCGCTTTACCCCAGATAATTCCCCTTTCCCTTCACCCATTTGGCGGTGTCGTTAGGGTTGTTAGCAAGTCGCCAACTTGCGCCAACAGTCGCTAATTGCGCCTCGCCAATCTTGATCACATCTCTCCTTTATTCACTAAATTCTACCAATTAATATCCCTTTGAGGTGAAGGAACGGGATTTGGCGGTAGTCAATATTTCGCGAACTGTGTATCTGGTGGGAAATTGGCTGGAGGTTGGTTTCGCTACGTAATGATTCTGAGAAAACTTATAAAATGAGATATTCTTTGAGAAGAATTATGGCTAGTGTGAAATATATGAGTATAAACAGATTTAGAATATATATATATGTATATGTATATATATATATATATATATATATATATATATATATATATATATATATATATATATATATATATATATATATATATGTGTGTGTGTGTGTGTGTTTGCGAACAAGCCTGAATGGTCCCCAGGACTATATGCGATTGAAAACTCACACCCCAGAAGTGACTCGAACCCATACTCCCAGGAGCAACGCAACTGGTATCTACAGGACGCCTTAATCCGTTTGA
This sequence comes from Procambarus clarkii, assembly GCF_040958095.1. Classification (NCBI taxonomy): domain Eukaryota; kingdom Metazoa; phylum Arthropoda; class Malacostraca; order Decapoda; family Cambaridae; genus Procambarus; species Procambarus clarkii. Next base: position 19,192,271 of record NC_091167.1, read on the forward strand.
CCATCACGACCGGATTAAGTGGATTAAGGCGTCCTGTAGTTACCAGTTGCGTTGCTCCTGGGAGTATGGGTTCGAGTCACTTTTGGGGTGTGAGTTTTCAGTCATATATATATATATATATATATATATATATATATATATATATATATATATATATATATATATATATATATATATATATATATATATATATATATATATATATATGTATATATATATATATATATATATATATATATATATATATATATATATATATACATATATATATATATATATATATATATATATATATATATATATATATATATATATATATATATATGTGTGTGTGTGTGTGTGTGTGTGTGTGTGTGTTTACACCTGCCCTCTCTCTCAGCAGACATTGTTTACACCTGCCCCTTTCTAAGCAGACATTGTTTACACCTGCCCCCTCTCACAGCAGCTATTGTTTATACCTGTCCCTCTCTCAGCAGCTATTGTTTACACTGCCCACTCTCAGCAGCTATTGTTTACACCTGCCCGCTCTCAGCAGCTATTGTTTACACCTGCCCCCTCTCTCAGCAACTATTGTTTACACCTGCCCCTCTCTCAGCAACTATTGTTTACACCTGCCCCTCTCTCAGCAGCTATTGTTTACACCTGCCTCTCTCTCAGCAGCTATTGTTTACACCTGTCCCTCTCTCAGCAACCATTGTTTACACCTGTCCCTCTCTCAGCAACCATTGTTTACACCTGTTCCTCTCTCAGCAACCATTGTTTATACCTGTCCCTCTCTCAGCAGACATTGTTTACACCTGCCCCTCTCTCAGCAACTATTGTTTACACCTGCCCCTCTCTCAGCAACCATTGTTTACACCTGCCCTCTCTCAGCAACCATTGTTTACACCTGCCCCTCTCTCAGTAACCATTGTTTACACCTGCCCCCTCTCTCAGTAACCATTGTTTACACCTGCCCCTCTCTCTCAGTAACCATTGTTTACACCTGCCCCTCTCTCAGTAACCATTGTTTACACCTGCCCCTCTCTCAGCAACCATTGTTTACACCTGCTTCTCTCTCAGCAACCATTGTTTACACCTGCCCCTCTCTCAGCAACCATTGTTTACACCTGTTCCTCTCTCAGCAACCATTGTTTATACCTGTCCCTCTCTCAGCAGACATTGTTTACACCTGCCCCTCTCTCAGCAACCATTGTTTACACCTGCCCCTCTCTCAGCAGATATTGTTTACACCTGCCCCTCAGCAACTATTGTTTACACCTGCCCCTCTCTCAGCAACCATTGTTTACACCTGCCCCTCTCTCAGCAACCATTGTTTACACCTGCCCCTCTCTCAGTAACCATTGTTTACACCTGCCCCCTCTCTCAGTAACCATTGTTTACACCTGCCCCTCTCTCTCAGTAACCATTGTTTACACCTGCCCCTCTCTCAGTAACCATTGTTTACACCTGCCCCTCTCTCAGCAACCATTGTTTACACCTGCCCCTCTCTCAGCAACCATTGTTTACACCTGCCCCTCTCTCAGCAACCATTGTTTACACCTGCCCCTCTCTCAGCAACCATTGTTTACAGTGAATATGCATAACTACTCTAATATTCAGTGATAAACAACGCCGCCAGACACACAAACAACGCCGCCAGACACAAACAACGCTGCCAGACACACAAACAACGCCGCCAGACACAAACAACGCTGCCAGACACACAAACAACGCTGCCAGACACACAAACAACGCTGCCAGACACACAAACAACGCCGCCAGACACAAACAACGCTGCCAGACACAAACAACGCTGCCAGACACACAAACAACGCTGCCAGACACACAAACAACGCTGCCAGACACACAAACAACGCTGCCAGACACACAAACACCGCTGCCAGACACACAAACAACGCCGCCAGACACACAAACAACGCTGCCAGACACACAAACAACGCTGCCAGACACACAAACAACGCCGCCAGACACACAAACAACGCTGCCAGACACACAAACAACGCTGCCAGACACACAAACAACGCCGCCAGACACACAAACAACGCTGCCAGACACACAAACAACGCCGCCAGACACACAAACAACGCCGCCAGACACACAAACAACGCCGCCAGACACACAAACAACGCTGCCAGACACACAAACAACGCCGCCAGACGCACAAACAATGCTGCCAGACACAAACAACGCCGCCAGACACACAAACAACGCTGCCAGACACACAAACAACGCCGCCAGAGACACAAACAACGCTGCCAGACACACAAACAACGCCGCCAGACACACAAACAACGCCGCCAGACACACAAACAACGCCGCCAGACACACAAACAACGCCGCCAGACGCACAAACAACGCTGCCAGACACACAAACAACGCCGCCAGACGCACAAACAATGCTGCCAGACACAAACAACGCCGCCAGACACACAAACAACGCCGCCAGACACAAACAACGCCGCCAGAAACACAAACAACGCTGCCAGACACACAAACAACGCCGCCAAACGCACAAACAATGCTGCCAGACACAAACAACGCTGCCAGACACACAAACAACGCCGCCAGACACAAACAACGCCGCCAGACGCACAAACAACGCCGCCAGACACACAAACAACGCTGCCAGACACACAAACAACGCCGCCAGACGCACAAACAACGCCGCCAGACACACAAACAACGCTGCCAGACACACAAACAACGCCGCCAGACGCACAAACAACGCCGCCAGACACACAAACAACGCTGCCAGACACACAAACAACGCCGCCAGACACACAAACAACGCCGCCAGACACACAAACAACGCTGCCAGACACACAAACAACGCCGCCAGACACAAACAACGCCGCCAGACACACAAACAACGCCGCCAGACACACAAACAACGCTGCCAGACACACAAACAACGCCGCCAGACACACAAACAACGCCGCCAGACACACAAACAACGCTGCCAGACACACAAACAACGCCGCCAGACACACAAACAACGCTGCCAGACACACAAACAACGCCGCCAGACACAAACAACGCAGCCAGACACACAAACAACGCCGCCAGACACAAACAACGCCGCCAGACACACAAACAACGCCGCCAGACGCACAAACAACGCTGCCAGACACACAAACAACGCCGCCAGACGCACAAACAACGCCGCCAGACACACAAACAACGCTGCCAGACACACAAACAACGCCGCCAGACACACAAACAACGCCGCCAGACACACAAACAACGCCGCCAGACACACAAACAACGCCGCCAGACACACAAACAACGCCGCCAGACGCACAAACAACGCTGCCACACACACACAAACAACGCCGCCAGACGCACAAACAATGCTGCCAGACACAAACAACGCCGCCAGACACACAAACAACGCCGCCAGACACAAACAACGCTGCCAGACACACAAACAACGCTGCCAGACACACAAACAACGCCGCCAGACGCACAAACAGTTAACCCATAACATTAATGGTAATCAGTTTCACAAAATAATATAAAAAAATCAGCATAAAATCCAAAAAGAAATTTACTTTTCTAAACCTAAAAAAAAATACATCAAAATTTTTAACAGCTGCAGTATGATATGTTTTCCCGAGCGCTCGGACCGTTAAGAATAATTATTTAAATAAAGAAAAATTGTTTTTCTTTCCTCATTGTCTTGTTTTACTTAGTAAAGTTATTGTCTTAGTGCTAATTAGCTCCCCCGGCTTACCTGTACACACCTGGGGGACGGTAGGGAGCCTGTACACACCTGGGGGACGGTAGGGAGCCTGTACACACCTGGGGGACGGTAGGGAGCCTGTACACACCTGGGGGACGGTAGGGAGCCTGTACACACCTGGGGGACGGTAGGGAGCCTGTACACACCTGGAGGACGGTAGGGAGCCTGTACACACCTGGGGGACGGTAGGGAGCCTGTACACACCTGGGGGACGGTAGGGAGCCTGTACACACCTGGTGGACGGTAGGGAGCCTGTACACACCTGGGGGACGGTAGGGAGCCTGTACACACCTGGGGGACGGTAGGGAGCCTGTACACACCTGGGGGACGGTAGGGAGCCTGTACACACCTGGGGGACGGTAGGGAGCCTGTACACACCTGGGGGACGGTAGGGAGCCTGTACACACCTGGGGGACGGTAGGGAGCCTGTACACACCTGGTGGACGGTAGGGAGCCTGTACACACCTGGGGGACGGTAGGGAGCCTGTACACACCTGGGGGACGGTAGGGAGCCTGTACACACCTGGGGGACGGTAGGGAGCCTGTACACACCTGGGGGACGGTAGGGAGCCTGTACACACCTGGGGGACGGTAGGGAGCCTGTACACACCTGGGGGACGGTAGGGAGCCTGTACACACCTGGGGGACGGTAGGGAGCCTGTACACACCTGGGGGACGGTAGGGAGCCTGTACACACCTGGAGGACGGTAGGGAGCCTGTACACACCTGGGGGACGGTAGGGAGCCTGTACACACCTGGTGGACGGTAGGGAGCCTGTACACACCTGGGGGACGGTAGGGAGCCTGTACACACCTGGGGGACGGTAGGGAGCCTGTACACACCTGGGGGACGGTAGGGAGCCTGTACACACCTGGGGACGGTAGGGAGCCTGTACACACCTGGGGGACGGTAGGGAGCCTGTACACACCTGGGGGACGGTAGGGAGCCTGTACACACCTGGAGGACGGTAGGGAGCCTGTACACACCTGGGGGACGGTAGGGAGCCTGTACACACCTGGGGGACGGTAGGGAGCCTGTACACACCTGGGGGACGGTAGGGAGCCTGTACACACCTGGGGGACGGTAGGGAGCCTGTACACACCTGGGGGACGGTAGGGAGCCTGTACACACCTGGGGGACGGTAGGGAGCCTGTACACACCTGGAGGACGGTAGGGAGCCTGTACACACCTGGGGGACGGTAGGGAGCCTGTACACACCTGGGGGACGGTAGGGAGCCTGTACACACCTGGGGGACGGTAGGGAGCCTGTACACACCTGGGGGACGGTAGGGAGCCTGTACACACCTGGGGGACGGTAGGGAGCCTGTACACACCTGGAGGACGGTAGGGAGCCTGTACACACCTGGGGGACGGTAGGGAGCCTGTACACACCTGGGGGACGGTAGGGAGCCCTGTACACACCTGGGGGACGGTAGGGAGCCTGTACACACCTGGGGGACGGTAGGGAGCCTGTACACACCTGGGGGACGGTAGGGAGCCTGTACACACCTGGGGGACGGTAGGGAGCCTGTACACACCTGGGGGACGGTAGGGAGCCTGTACACACCTGGGGGACGGTAGGGAGCCTGTACACACCTGGGGGACGGTAGGGAGCCTGTACACACCTGGGGGACGGTAGGGAGCCTGTACACACCTGGGGGACGGTAGGGAGCCTGTACACACCTGGGGGACGGTAGGGAGCCTGTACACACCTGGGGGACGGTAGGGAGCCTGTACACACCTGGGGGACGGTAGGGAGCCTGTACACACCTGGGGGACGGTAGGGAGCCTGTACACACCTGGGGGACGGTAGGGAGCCTGTACACACCTGGGGGACGGTAGGGAGCCTGTACACACCTGGGGGACGGTAGGGAGCCTGTACACACCTGGGGGACGGTAGGGAGCCTGTACACACCTGGGGACGGTAGGGAGCCTGTACACACCTGGGGGACGGTAGGGAGCCTGTACACACCTGGGGACGGTAGGGAGCCTGTACACACCTGGGGGACGGTAGGGAGCCTGTACACACCTGGGGGACGGTAGGGAGCCTGTACACACCTGGGGGACGGTAGGGAGCCTGTACACACCTGGGGGACGGTAGGGAGCCTGTACACACCTGGGGGACGGTAGGGAGCCTGTACACACCTGGGGGACGGTAGGGAGCCTGTACACACCTGGGGGACGGTAGAGAGCCTGTACACACCTGGGGGACGGTAGGGAGCCTGTACACACCTGGGGGACGGTAGGGAGCCTGTACACACCTGGGGGACGGTAGGGAGCCTGTACACACCTGGTGGACGGTAGGGAGCCTGTACACACCTGGGGGACGGTAGGGAGCCTGTACACACCTGGGGGACGGTAGGGAGCCTGTACACACCTGGGGGACGGTAGGGAGCCTGTACACACCTGGGGGACGGTAGGGAGCCTGTACACACCTGGGGGACGGTAGAGAGCCTGTACACACCTGGGGGACGGTAGGGAGCCTGTACACACCTGGGGGACGGTAGGGAGCCTGTACACACCTGGTGGACGGTAGGGAGCCTGTACACACCTGGGGGACGGTAGGGAGCCTGTACACACCTGGGGACGGTAGGGAGCCTGTACACACCTGGGGGACGGTAGGGAGCCTGTACACACCTGGGGGACGGTAGGGAGCCTGTACACACCTGGGGACGGTAGGGAGCCTGTACACACCTGGGGGACGGTAGGGAGCCTGTACACACCTGGAGGACGGTAGGGAGCCTGTACACACCTGGGGGACGGTAGGGAGCCTGTACACACCTGGAGGACGGTAGGGAGCCTGTACACACCTGGTGGACGGTAGGGAGCCTGTACACACCTGGGGGACGGTAGGGAGCCTGTACACACCTGGGGGACGGTAGGGAGCCTGTACACACCTGGGGGACGGTAGGGAGCCTGTACACACCTGGGGACGGTAGGGAGCCTGTACACACCTGGGGACGGTAGGGAGCCTGTACACACCTGGGGGACGGTAGGGAGCCTGTACACACCTGGAGGACGGTAGGGAGCCTGTACACACCTGGGGGACGGTAGGGAGCCTGTACACACCTGGTGGACGGTAGGGAGCCTGTACACACCTGGGGGACGGTAGGGAGCCTGTACACACCTGGGGGACGGTAGGGAGCCTGTACACACCTGGGGGACGGTAGGGAGCCTGTACACACCTGGGGGACGGTAGGGAGCCTGTACACACCTGGAGGATGGTAGGGAGCCTGTACACACCTGGAGGACGGTAGAGAGACAGGGCCGCCGCGTTTCAAGTGAAATTTACATAATTTGAACTATATGTAAGGGGTTATATGTGTGCTCATTTGAGCACACACGCTCGCTCGCGCGCACGCTTAACTACGCTGTTCACGGTAGTTAAGACTGATCACCTCTGATATGGTCTGAACTGGTCATTAGGAAGAACAGAAAAGCCTCAAAAAAAAGAACAAAAAAGCTTCAGACCTTTTATGCTGTCAGGAAAAAATAACCATAAAATGCCCCAGGAAAGGATAACAAAAGCCTAAGTTAAGCATAAAAGCCCCAGAAAAGGATAACAGTTCCAGGGAAGAACATAAAAGCCCCAGAAGAGGATAACAGTTCCAGGGAAGAACATAAAAGCCCCAGAAAAGGATAACAGTTCCAGGGAAGAACATAAAAGCCCCAGAAGAGGATAACAGTTCCAGGGAAGAACATAAAAGCCCCAGAAAAGGATAACAGTTCCAGGGAAGAACATAAAAGCCCCAGAAAAGGATAACAGTTCCAGGGAAGAACATAAAAGCCCCAGAAAAGGATAACAGTTCCAGGGAAGAACATAAAAGCCCCAGAAAAGGATAACAGTTCCAGGGAAGAACATAAAAGCCCCAGAAAAGGATAACAGTTCCAGGGAAGAACATAAAAGCCCCAGAAAAGGATAACAGTTCCAGGGAAGAACATAAAAGCCCCAGAAAAGGATAACAGTTCCAGGGAAGAACATAAAAGCCCCAGAAAAGGATAACAGTTCCAGGGAAGAACATAAAAGCCCCAGAAAAGGATAACAGTTCCAGGGAAGAACATAAAAGCCCCAGAAAAGGATAACAGTTCCAGGGAAGAACATAAAAGCCCCAGAAAAGGATAACAGTTCCAGGGAAGAACATAAAAGCCCCAGAAAAGAATAACAGTTCCAGGGAAGAACATAAAAGCCCCAGAAAAGGATAACAGTTCCAGGGAAGAACATAAAAGCCCCAGAAAAGGATAACAGTTCCAGGGAAGAACATAAAAGCCCCAGAAAAGGATAACAGTTCCAGGGAAGAACATAAAAGCCCCAGAAAAGGATAACAGTTCCAGGGAAGAACATAAAAGCCCCAGAAAAGGATAACAGTTCCAGGGAAGAACATAAAAGCCCCAGAAAAGGATAACAGTTCCAGGGAAGAACATAAAAGCCCCAGAAAAGGATAACAGTTCCAGGGAAGAACATAAAAGCCCCAGAAAAGGATAACAGTTCCAGGGAAGAACATAAAAGCCCCAGAAAAGTATAACAGTTCCAGGGAAGAACATAAAAACCCCAGAAAAGGATAACAGTTCCAGGGAAGAACATAAAAGCCCCAGAAAGGATAACAGTTCCAGGGAAGAACATAAAAGCCCCAGAAAAGGATAACAGTTCCAGGGAAGAACATAAAAGCCCCAGAAAAGGATAACAGTTCCAGGGAAGAACATAAAAGCCCCAGAAAAGGATAACAGTTCCAGGGAAGAACATAAAAGCCCCAGAAAAGGATAACAGTTCCAGGGAAGAACATAAAAGCCCCAGAAAAGGATAACAGTTCCAGGGAAGAACATAAAAGCCCCAGAAAAGGATAACAGTTCCAGGGAAGAACATAAAAGCCCCAGAAAAGGATAACAGTTCCAGGGAAGAACATAAAAGCCCCAGAAAAGGATAACAGTTCCAGGGAAGAACATAAAAGCCCCAGAAAAGACTAACAAAAGCCCAAGTTAAGCATAAAAGCCCCAGAAAAGACTAACAAAAGCCCAAGTTAAGCATAAAAGCCCCAGAAAAGACTAACAAAAGCCCAAGTTAAGCATAAAAGCCCCAGAAAAGCATAACAAAAGCCCAAGTTAAGCATAAAAGCCCCAGAAAAGACTAACAAAAGCCCAAGTTAAGCATAAAAGCCCCAGAAAAGACTAACAAAAGCCCAAGTTAAGCATAAAAGCCCCAGAAAAGACTAACAAAAGCCCAAGTTAAGCATAAAAAGCCCCAGAAAAGGATAACAGTTGCAGGGAAGAACATAAAAGCCCCGGAAAAGGATAACAGTTCCAGGGAAGAACATAAAAGCCCCAGAAAAGGATAACAGTTCCAGGGAAGAACATAAAAGCCCCGGAAAAGGATAACAGTTCCAGGGAAGAACATAAAAGCCCCGGAAAAGGATAACAGTTCCAGGGAAGAACATAAAAGCCCCAGAAAAGGATAACAGTTCCAGGGAAGAACATAAAAGCCCCAGAAAAGGATAACAGTTCCAGGGAAGAACATAAAAGCCCCAGAAAAGGATAACAGTTCCAGGGAAGAACATAAAAGCCCCAGAAAAGGATAACAGTTCCAGGGAAGAACATAAAAGCCCCAGAAAAGGATAACAGTTCCAGGGAAGAACATAAAAGCCCCAGAAAAGGATAACAGTTCCAGGGAAGAACATAAAAGCCCCAGAAAAGGATAACAGTTCCAGGGAAGAACATAAAAGCCCCAGAAAAGGATAACAGTTCCAGGGAAGAACATAAAAGCCCCAGAAAAGGATAACAGTTCCAGGGAAGAACATAAAAGCCCCAGAAAAGGATAACAGTTCCAGGGAAGAACATAAAAGCCCCAGAAAAGGATAACAGTTCCAGGGAAGAACATAAAAGCCCCAGAAAAGGATAACAGTTCCAGGGAAGAACATAAAAGCCCCAGAAAAGGATAACAGTTCCAGGGAAGAACATAAAAGCCCCAGAAAAGGATAACAGTTCCAGGGAAGAACATAAAAGCCCCAGAAAAGGATAACAGTTCCAGGGAAGAACATAAAAGCCCCAGAAAAGGATAACAGTTCCAGGGAAGAACATAAAAGCCCCAGAAAAGGATAACAGTTCCAGGGAAGAACATAAAAGCCCCAGAAAAGGATAACAGTTCCAGGGAAGAACATAAAAGCCCCAGAAAAGGATAACAGTTCCAGGGAAGAACATAAAAGCCCCAGAAAGAACAAAAGAACACTAGGAGGAACACAACAGCACAGTCATCAACACAAAAGTATATAAAAGTACTTGAATGAACATAAAGGTTAAATGTTTACGTATTTGAGTCAGAAGCGACCACCCCAATCACGGCCAAATACTCCCCAATCACGGCCAAACACTCCCCAATCACTTCCTGATACTGTCCAATCACGGCCAAACACTCCCCAATCACTTCCTGATACTGTCCAATCACGGCCAAACACTCCCCAATTACTTCCTGATACTGCCCAATCACCGCCAAACACTCCCCAATTACTTCCTGATACTGCCCAATCACCGCCAAACACTGCCCCAATCACTTCCTGATACTGCCCAATCACGGCCAAACACTCCCCAATCACTTCCTGATACTGCCCAATCACTTCCTGATACTGCCCAATCACGGCCAAACACTGCCCCAATCACTTCCTGATACTGCCCAATCACGGCCAAACACTCCCCAATTAAGAACATAAGAACATAAGAACAAAGGTAACTGCAGAAGGCCTATTGGCCCATACGAGGCAGCTCCTATTCTATAACCACCCAATCCCACTCATATACTTGTCCAACCCGTGCTTGAAACAATCGAGGGACCCCACCTCCACAATGTTACATAAGAACATAAGAACATAAGAACAAAGGTAACTGCAGAAGGCCTATTGGCCCATACGAGGCAGCTCCTATTCTATAACCACCCAATCCCACTCATATACTTGTCCAACCCGTGCTTGAAACAATCGAGGGACCCCACCTCCACAATGTTACGCGGCAATTGGTTCCACAAATCAACAACCCTGTTACTGAACCAGTATTTACCCAAGTCTTTCCTAAATCTAAACTTATCCAATTTATATCCATTGTTTCGTGTTCTGTCCTGTGTTGATACTTTTAATACCCTATTAATATCCCCCCGGTTATGTCCATTCATCCACTTGTAAACCTCTATCATGTCACCCCTAACTCTTCGCCTTTCCAGTGAATGCAACTTAAGCTTTGTTAATCTTTCTTCATATGAAAGATTTCTAATTTGGGGAATTAACTTAGTCATCCTACGCTGGACACGTTCAAGTGAATTTATATCCATTCTATAATATGGCTACCAAAACTGAACTGCATAATCTAAATGGGGCCTAACTAGAGCAAGATATAGCTTGAGAACCACACCAGGTGTCTTGTTACTAACGCTGCGATTAATAAATCCAAGTGTCCGATTTGCCTTATTACGAACATTTATGCATTGATCCTTTTGTTTTAAATTCTTACTAATCATAACTCCCAGATCCCTTTCGCAATCCGACTTCGCAATCACAACACCATCTAGCTCGTATCTTGTAACTCTATCATCTTTACCTAACCTCAGAACTTTACATTTATCAGCATTAAACTGCATCTGCCAATCCTTTGACCATTTCAAAACCCTATCTAGATCAACTTGAAGTGATAGTGAGTCCTCCTCCGAATTAATTTCCCTACCGATTTTCGTATCATCGGCAAATTTGCAAATGTTGCTACTCAAACCTGAATCTAAATCATTTATATATATTATAAACAACAGAGGTCCCAGGACAGAGCCTTGAGGCACTCCACTTACAACATTTTCCCACTCTGACTTGATTCCATTTATACTAACTCTCTGTTTCCTTTGGTATAGCCATGCCCTAATCCAGCTTAATATAGCACCCCCAATACCATGAGACTCTATTTTTTTAATCAGTCTTTCATGTGGCACTGTATCAAAAGCTTTGCTAAAGTCAAGGTATACATAAGAACATAAGAACATAAGAACAAAGGTAACTGCAGAAGGCCTATTGGCCCATACGAGGCAGCTCCTATTCTATAACCACCCAATCCCACTCATATACTTGTCCAACCCGTGCTTGAAACAATCGAGGGACCCCACCTCCACAATGTTACGCGGCAATTGGTTCCACAAATCAACAACCCTGTTACTGAACCAGTATTTACCCAAGTCTTTCCTAAATCTAAACTTATCCAATTTATATCCATTGTTTCGTGTTCTGTCCTGTGTTGATACTTTTAATACCCTATTAATATCCCCCCGGTTATGTCCATTCATCCACTTGTAAACCTCTATCATGTCACCCCTAACTCTTCGCCTTTCCAGTGAATGCAACTTAAGCTTTGTTAATCTTTCTTCATATGAAAGATTTCTAATTTGGGGAATTAACTTAGTCATCCTACGCTGGACACGTTCAAGTGAATTTATATCCATTCTATAATATGGCGACCAAAACTGAACTGCATAATCTAAATGGGGCCTAACTAGAGCAAGATATAGCTTGAGAACCACACCAGGTGTCTTGTTACTAACGCTGCGATTAATAAATCCAAGTGTCCGATTTGCCTTATTACGAACATTTATGCATTGATCCTTTTGTTTTAAATTCTTACTAATCATAACTCCCAGATCCCTTTCGCAATCCGACTTCGCAATCACAACACCATCTAGCTCGTATCTTGTAACTCTATCATCATTACCTAACCTCAGAACTTTACATTTATCAGCATTAAACTGCATCTGCCAATCCTTTGACCATTTCAAAACCCTATCTAGATCAACTTGAAGTGATAGTGAGTCCTCCTCCGAATTAATTTCCCTACCGATTTTCGTATCATCGGCAAATTTGCAAATGTTGCTACTCAAACCTGAATCTAAATCATTTATATATATTATAAACAACAGAGGTCCCAGGACAGAGCCTTGAGGCACTCCACTTACAACATTTTCCCACTCTGACTTGATTCCATTTATACTAACTCTCTGTTTCCTTTGGTATAGCCATGCCCTAATCCAGCTTAATATAGCACCCCCAATACCATGAGACTCTATTTTTTTAATCAGTCTTTCATGTGGCACTGTATCAAAAGCTTTGCTAAAGTCAAGGTATACAACATCGCAATCCTTACCACTATCAACTGCCTCAACAATGCTAGAATAAAAAGATAACAAATTTGTTAAACATGAACGGCCATTTATAAAACCATGTTGCGACTCAATTATTAATTTATGTTTTTCAAGATGAAGACGAATTTTATTTGCTATTATAGATTCGAGTAACTTTCCCACAATAGACGTTAGGCTAATTGGTCGATAGTTAGACGCAAGTGATCTATCTCCTTTCTTAAAAACTGGTATCACATTAGCAACTTTCCAAAACTCTGGCACTCTGCCTGACTCTATTGATTTATTAAATATGGTTGACAGTGGGTCACAAAGCTCCTCTTTGCATTCTTTAAGCACCCTAGCAAACACTTCATCCGGCCCTGGGGATTTGTTTGGTTTGAGTTTTACTATTTGTTTAAGAACATCCTCCCTGGTAACTGCTAAACTCGTCAACCTGTCCTCGTCCCCACCCACATAGACTTGTTCGGCTGAAGGCATATTGTTAAGTTCCTCTTTAGTAAATACAGATACAAAATATTTATTAAAAATACTACTCATCTCTTCATCACTATCTGTTATTTGACCTGTCTCAGTTTTTAATGGACCTATCCTTTCCCTAGTCTTAGTACGATATAACTGAAAAAACCCTTTAGGATTTGTCTTTGCTTGCCCTGCTATGCGAACTTCATAGTTTCTTTTTGCTTTCCTTATCTCTTTTTTAACATTTCTAACCAGTTGTACGAATTCCTGTTCTAAAGTGACCTCCCCATTTTTAATCCTTTTGTACCAAGCTCTCTTTTTACCTATAAGGTTCTTCAAATTCTTTGTTATCCACTTTGGGTCATTAGTATACGATCTATTCAATTTGTATGGTATACTACGTTCCTGTGCTTTGTTTAGAATATTCTTAAATAAGTTATATATTGAATCCACATCGAAATCCCCATTTAAGTCACCTATCGCTGGGTTCATGTCTCGCTCCAAGACCGGCCCACACCCCATACCCAAGCCTTTCCAATCAATTTGACCCAAAAAATTTCTTAGGCTATTAAAATCAGCTTTTCGAAAATCTGGCACTTTAACAGAATTTTCTCCTACTGGTCTATTCCATTCTATGCTAAATCTGATTTCTTTGTGATCACTGCTCCCTAGCTCACTCCCTATTTCGATGTCATTAATTTGCGTTTCCCTGTTAGTTAACACTAAATCTAAAATATTATTTTCCCGTGTTGGTTCCTTAATGTGTTGCGTAAGAAAGCAATCGTCAATTAATTCTAGAAAATCTTCTACTTCACTATTCCCTGTTTTGTTCAACCAGTTTATTCCGCTAAAATTAAAGTCACCCATGACATAAATACTGTTAGATCTAGATGCTCTAGATATTTCATCCCATAGATGCTTTGCTTCCATTCTGTCTAAATTTGGTGGCCTATATATTACTCCTATTATAATATTATTAGCTTTTTCGTTTAATTCAATCCAAATAGTTTCTGTGTGTGGCTCTGTTTTGATTCCCTCTTTGAGACTACATTTCAAATTGTCCCTAACATATATGGCTACTCCACCTCCTCGTCTAATATATCTATCTGTGTGAAATAGTTTAAATCCATATATTTGGTATTCAGCTAATAGTTCTCTATTTTCTACATTCATCCACGTTTCGGTAAGTGCAATAATATCTATTTTTTCTGTGCAGACAAGAGCATTTAATTCGTTAATTTTATTTCTTAGACTTCTACTGTTAGTGTAATATACCCTAAGTGAATTGTTATTTTGCGGACCTTCTCTTTCCCTGGTCGTTTTGCCAATTCCTTTCTCCCACACATACAACATCGCAATCCTTACCACTATCAACTGCCTCAACAATGCTAGAATAAAAAGATAACAAATTTGTTAAACATGAACGGCCATTTATAAAACCATGTTGCGACTCAATTATTAATTTATGTTTTTCAAGATGAAGACGAATTTTATTTGCTATTATAGATTCGAGTAACTTTCCCACAATAGACGTTAGGCTAATTGGTCGATAGTTAGACGCAAGTGATCTATCTCCTTTCTTAAAAACTGGTATCACATTAGCAACTTTCCAAAACTCTGGCACTATGCCTGACTCTATTGATTTATTAAATATGGTTGACAGTGGGTCACAAAGCTCCTCTTTGCATTCTTTAAGCACCCTAGCAAACACTTCATCCGGCCCTGGGGATTTGTTTGGTTTGAGTTTTACTATTTGTTTAAGAACATCCTCCCTGGTAACTGCTAAACTCGTCAACCTGTCCTCGTCCCCACCCACATAGACTTGTTCGGCTGAAGGCATATTGTTAAGTTCCTCTTTAGTAAATACAGATACAAAATATTTATTAAAAATACTACTCATCTCTTCATCACTATCTGTTATTTGACCTGTCTCAGTTTTTAATGGACCTATCCTTTCCCTAGTCTTAGTACGATATAACTGAAAAAACCCTTTAGGATTTGTCTTTGCTTGCCCTGCTATGCGAACTTCATAGTTTCTTTTTGCTTTCCTTATCTCTTTTTTAACATTTCTAACCAGTTGTACGAATTCCTGTTCTAAAGTGACCTCCCCATTTTTAATCCTTTTGTACCAAGCTCTCTTTTTACCTATAAGGTTCTTCAAATTCTTTGTTATCCACTTTGGGTCATTAGTATACGATCTATTCAATTTGTATGGTATACTACGTTCCTGTGCTTTGTTTAGAATATTCTTAAATAAGTTATATATTGAATCCACATCGAAATCCCCATTTAAGTCACCTATCGCTGGGTTCATGTCTCGCTCCAAGACCGGCCCACACCCCATACCCAAGCTTTTCCAATCAATTTGACCCAAAAAATTTCTTAGGCTATTAAAATCAGCTTTTCGAAAATCTGGCACTTTAACAGAATTTTCTCCTACTGGTCTATTCCATTCTATGCTAAATCTGATTTCTTTGTGATCACTGCTCCCTAGCTCACTCCCTATTTCGATGTCATTAATTTGCGTTTCCCTGTTAGTTAACACTAAATCTAAAATATTATTTTCCCGTGTTGGTTCCTTAATGTGTTGCGTAAGAAAGCAATCGTCAATTAATTCTAGAAAATCTTCTGCTTCACTATTCCCTGTTTTGTTCAACCAGTTTATTCCGCTAAAATTAAAGTCACCCATGACATAAATACTGTTAGATCTAGATGCTCTAGATATTTCATCCCATAGATGCTTTGCTTCCATTCTGTCTAAATTTGGTGGCCTATATATTACTCCTATTATAATATTATTAGCTTTTTCGTTTAATTCAATCCAAATAGTTTCTGTGTGTGGCTCTGTTTTGATTCCCTCTTTGAGACTACATTTCAAATTGTCCCTAACATATATGGCTACTCCACCTCCTCGTCTAATATATCTATCTGTGTGAAATAGTTTAAATCCATATATTTGATATTCAGCTAATAGTTCTCTATTTTCTACATTCATCCACGTTTCGGTAAGTGCAATAATATCTATTTTTTCTGTGCAGACAAGAGCATTTAATTCGTTAATTTTATTTCTTAGACTTCTACTGTTAGTGTAATATACCCTAAGTGAATTGTTATTTTGCGGACCTTCTCTTTCCCTGATCGTTTTGCCAATTCCTTTCTCCCACAAACACATACTTTTATTACCTCCTTCCTCCAAATCAATTCCCATACCTCTATCTACTAACAGTTTAAACCCAAACAAACACCTCTAACCACTTCTTCTAGCGAGTTCGCAACAGCAACAACCCCAGCTCTCCATAGATGCACCCCATCACGAGCATACATTTCATTTCTTCCATAGAAGTGTTCCCAGTTGTCTATGAAAGATATTGCATTTGATTTGCAATATCTTTCCAGCCGGCAATTGACACCAAGTGCCCTCGATATCCATTCATTTCCCACTCCCTTTCTTGGAAGAATGCCACATATGATCGGGATTCCTCCCTTGCTCCTAACTAACTCTATGGCTGTTTTATACCTCTGAATCAGTTCCTCACTCCTGACTCGACCAACATCATTTCCTCCCACGCTAATGCAAATAATGGGATTGTTCCCATTACCAGCCATAATATCATTCATGTTGTTTATAATATCACCAATGCCAGCTCCGGGATAGCAAACCCTTAACCTGTTCCCCCTATCTCTAGCACAAAACGTTCTATCCAAATACCTTATCTGGGAATCTCCCACAACTAATGTTTGCTTAGGTACTTCCTTTACTTTCTGATTACTTCCTGATACTGCCCAATCACCGCCAAACACTGCCCCAATCACTTCCTGATACTGCCCAATCACGGCCAAACACTCCCCAATTAAGAACATAAGAACAAAGGTAACTGCAGAAGGCCTATTGGCCCATACGAGGCAGCTCCTATTCTATAACCACCCAATCCCACTCATATACTTGTCCAACCCGCGCTTGAAACAATCGAGGGACCCCACCTCCACCACGTTACGCGGCAATTGGTTCCACAAATCTACAACCCTGTTACTGAACCAGTATTTACCCAAGTCTTTCCTAAATCTAAACTTATCCAATTTATACCCATTGTTTCGTGTTCTGTCCTGTGTTGATACTTTTAATACCCTATTAATATCCCCCTTGTTATGTCCATTCACCCACTTGTAAACCTCTATCATGTCGCCCCTAACTCTTCGCCTTTCCAGTGAATGCAACTTAAGCTTTGTTAATCTTTCTTCATATGAAAGATTTCTAATTTGGGGAATTAACTTAGTCATCCTACGCTGGACACGTTCAAGTGAATTTATATCCATTCTATAATATGGCGACCAAAACTGAACTGCATAATCTAAATGGGGCCTAACTAGAGCAAGATATAGCTTGAGAACCACACCAGGTGTCTTGTTACTAACGCTGCGAT
Organism: Procambarus clarkii; assembly: GCF_040958095.1. Lineage (NCBI taxonomy): Eukaryota > Metazoa > Arthropoda > Malacostraca > Decapoda > Cambaridae > Procambarus > Procambarus clarkii. Next base: position 19,210,044 of record NC_091167.1, read on the forward strand.
TAATAAATCCAAGTGTCCGATTTGCCTTATTACGAACATTTATGCATTGATCCTTTTGTTTTAAATTCTTACTAATCATAACTCCCAGATCCCTTTCGCAATCCGACTTCGCAATCACAACACCATCTAGCTCGTATCTTGTAACTCTATCATCTTTACCTAACCTCAGAACTTTACATTTATCAGCATTAAACTGCATCTGCCAATCCTTTGACCATTTCAAAACCCTATCTAGATCAACTTGAAGTGATAGTGAGTCCTCCTCCGAATTAATTTCCCTACCGATTTTCGTATCATCGGCAAATTTGCAAATGTTGCTACTCAAACCTGAATCTAAATCATTTATATATATTATAAACAACAGAGGTCCCAGGACAGAGCCTTGAGGCACTCCACTTACAACATTTTCCCACTCTGACTTGATTCCATTTATACTAACTCTCTGTTTCCTTTGGTATAGACATGCCCTAATCCAGCTTAATATAGCACCCCCAATACCATGAGACTCTATTTTTTTAATCAGTCTTTCATGTGGCACTGTATCAAAAGCTTTGCTAAAGTCAAGGTATACAACATCGCAATCCTTACCACTATCAACTGCCTCAACAATGCTAGAATAAAAAGATAACAAATTTGTTAAACATGAACGGCCATTTATAAAACCATGTTGCGACTCAATTATTAATTTATGTTTTTCAAGATGAAGACGAATTTTATTTGCTATTATAGATTCGAGTAACTTTCCCACAATAGACGTTAGGCTAATTGGTCGATAGTTAGACGCAAGTGATCTATCTCCTTTCTTAAAAACTGGTATCACATTAGCAACTTTCCAAAACTCTGGCACTCTGCCTGACTCTATTGATTTATTAAATATGGTTGACAGTGGGTCACAAAGCTCCTCTTTGCATTCTTTAAGCACCCTGGCAAACACTTCATCCGGCCCTGGGGATTTGTTTGGTTTGAGTTTTACTATTTGTTTAAGAACATCCTCCCTGGTAACTGCTAAACTAGTCAACCTGTCCTCGTCCCCACCCACATAGACTTGTTCAGCTGAAGGCATATTGTTAAGTTCCTCTTTAGTAAATAAATTAAATTAATTAATTAAATTAATTAATTAATTAAATAAATTAATTCCTGATACTGCCTAATCACCGCCAAACACTCCCCCAATCACTTCCTGATACTGTCCAATCACCTCCAAACACTCCCCCAATCACTTCCTGATACTGCCCAATCACGGCCAAACACTCCCCAATTACTTCCTGATACTGCCCAATCACCGCCAAACACTCCCCCAATCACTTCCTGATACTGCCCAATCACCTCCAAACACTCCCCCAATCACTTCCTGATACTGCCCAATCACGGCCAAACACTCCCCAATTACTTCCTGATACTGCCCAATCACCGTCAAACACTGCCCCAATCACTTCCTGATACTGCCCAATCACCAAACACTGCCCCAATCACTTCCTGATACTACCCAATCACCACCAAACACCGCCCTCAATCACCACCAATCACTGCCCCAATCACCACCAAACACTGCCCCAATCACTTCCTGATACAGCCAAATCACCACCAAACACTGCCTTCAATCACTAGACCCAATCACCACCAAACACGGCCCCAATCACCACCAAACACCGCCACAATCACCACCAAACACCGCCCCAGTCACCACCAAATACTGACCAATCACCAAACACTGCCCCAATCACCACCAAACACTGCCCCAATCACCACCAAAAACCGCCCCAGTCACCACCAAATACTGACCAATCACCAAACACTGCCCCAATCACCACCAAACACTGCCCCAATCACCACCAAACACCGCCCCAATCACCACCAAACACCGCCCCAGTCACCACCAAATACTGACCAATCACCAAACACTGCCCCAATCACCACCAAACACTGCCCCAATCACCACCAAACACCGCCCCAATCACCACCAAACACTGCCCCAATCACCACCAAACACTGCCCCCAATCACCACCAAACACTGCCCCAATCACCACCAAACACTGCCCCCAATCACCACCAAACACTGCCCCCAATCACCACCAAACACTGCCCCTAATCACCATCAATCACTGCCCCAATCACCGCCAAACACTGCCTTAATCACCACCAAACACCGCCCCAATCACCACCAATCACTGCCCGAATCACCATCAAGCACTGCCCCAATCACTACCAAACACCGCCTCAATCACCACGAAACACTACCCCAATCACCACCAAACACTGCCCCAATCACCACCAAACACTGCCCCAATCACCACCAAACACCGCCCCAATCACCACCAATCACTGCCCCAATCACCACCAATCACTGCCCCAAAGACCGCACCAATCACCACCAATCACTGCTCCAATCATTGCCCCAATCACTACCAAACACCGCCCCAATCACCACCAATCACTGCCCCAATCACCACCAATCACTGCCCCAAAGACCGCCCCAATCACCACCAATCATTGCCCCAAACACCGCCCCAATCACCACCAATCACTGCCCCAAAGACCGGCCCAATCACCACCAATCACTGCCCCAATCACCACCAAACACCGCCCCAATCACCATCAATCACTGCCCCAATCACCACCAAACACCGCCCCAATCACCATCAATCACTGCCCCAATCACCACAAAACACCGCCCCAATCACCACCAATCACTGCCCCCAATCACTACCAAACAGCTATCGTGTTCGACTCGACAATAAAAGCCAACAAAAGACCTTAAAAAAAAGGCGAAATTGAAAACCAATAAGCCGTCTAAGACTCATTAATTGGCTTTCCGGTTAAGGGGTTGGCAGGAGGCCGGATAAACGAGGATTACCGGCCATCCGAGATGGAGAAAAATACCCGAAAATCTCTTTCTCTCTCGAAGCCCACAATACGTCAAATTTGAAGCGGTTAATACGTCAAATTTGAAGCGGTTAATACGTCAAATTTGAAGCGGTTATTACGTCAAATTTGAAGCGGTTAATACGTCAAATTTGAAGCGGTTAATACGTCAAATTTGAAGCGGTTAATACGTCAAATTTGAAGCGGTTATTACGTCAAATTTGAAGCGGTTAATACGTCAAATTTGAAGCGGTTAATACGTCAAATTTGAAGCGGTTAATACGTCAAATTTGAAGCGGTTAGTACGTCAAATTTGAAGCGGTTAATACGTCAAATTTGAAGCGGTTAATACGTCAGATTTGAAGCGGTTAATACGTCAAATTTGAAGCGGTTAATACGTCAGATTTGAAGCGGTTAATACGTCAGATTTGAAGCGGTTAATACGTCAAATTTGAAGCGGTTAATACGTCAGATTTGAAGCGGTTAATACGTCAGATTTGAAGCGGTTAATACGTCAGATTTGAAGCGGTTAATACGTCAAATTTGAAGCGGTTAATACGTCAGATTTGAAGCGGTTAATACGTCAAATTTGAAGCGGTTAATACGTCAGATTTGAAGCGGTTAATACGTCAAATTTGAAGCGGTTAATACGTCAGATTTGAAGCGGTTAATACGTCAAATTTGAAGCGGTTAATACGTCAAATTTGAAGCGGTTAATACGTCAAATTTGAAGCGGTTAATACGTCAAATTTGAAGCGGTTAATACGTCAAATTTGAAGCGGTTAGTACGTCAAATTTGAAGCGGTTAATACGTCAAATTTGAAGCGGTTAGTACGTCAAATTTGAAGCGGTTAATACGTCAAATTTGAAGCGGTTAATACGTCAAATTTGAAGCGGTTAATACGTCAAATTTGAAGCGGTTAATACGTCAAATTTGAAGCGGTTAATACGTCAAATTTGAAGCGGTTAATACGTCAAATTTGAAGCGGTTAATACGTCAAATTTGAAGCGGTTAATACGTCAAATTTGAAGCGGTTAATACGTCAGATTTGAAGCGGTTAATACGTCAAATTTGAAGCGGTTAATACGTCAGATTTGAAGCGGTTAATACGTCAAATTTGAAGCGGTTAATACGTCAGATTTGAAGCGGTTAATACGTCAAATTTGAAGCGGTTAATACGTCAAATTTGAAGCGGTTAATACGTCAAATTTGAAGCGGTTAATACGTCAAATTTGAAGCGGTTAATACGTCAGATTTGAAGCGGTTAATACGTCAAATTTGAAGCGGTTAGTACGTCAAATTTGAAGCGGTTAATACGTCAAATTTGAAGCGGTTTTTGGCTGACCCAAAGCGTACAAGGGATTGGGGATTAGATAGGCTGGTCTAATCTGTCGCAGCTTGATCCGGCTTAGTCAGGCATTAAGTGTGAGGACAGGGGGGGGAGGGAAGGGAACTATCAGGGTGAAAGCGCCAAGCCATTACGACTATATAGCACTGGGAAGGGGTCAGGATAAGGATTTGGGATGGGACGGAGGGAAAGGAATGGTGTCCCAACCACTTGTGGACGGTCGGGGATTGAACGCCGACCTGCATGAAGCCAGACCGTCGCTCTACCGTCCACCCCAAGTGGTTGGGTAGTGGGGGTGGAAGCTGTTTTATATATATAATAGATTGGAAAAGGGCTGTTTCCAAAAATAGATGTACTAAGTCGATAGAGTTTTCTAGAATGTGTGGATCAATGCAATAGCCTTTTCTAAAATGTGTATATCAATGCGATAGCCTTTTCTAAAATGTGTATATCAATGCGATAGCCTTTTCTAGAATGTGTGGATCAATGCGATAGCCTTTTCTAAAATGTGTATATCAATGCGATAGCCTTTTCTAGAATGTGTTTATCAATGCGATAGCCTTTTCTTAAATGTGTATATCAATGCGATAGCCTTTTCTAGAATGTGTGGATCAATGCGATAGCCTTTTCTAAAATGTGTATATCAATGCGATAGCCTTTTCTAGAATGTGTTTATCAATGCGATAGCCTTTTCTAAAATGTGTATATCAATGCGATAGCCTTTTCTAAAGTGTGTGAATCAATGCGATAACCTTTTCTAAAGTGTGTAAATCAATGCGATAGCCTTTTCTAAAATGTGTAAATCAATGCGATAGCCTTTTCTAAAATGTGTAAATCAATGCGATAGCCTTTTCTAAAATGTGTAAATCAATACGATAGCCTTTTTTAAAATGTGTAAATCAATGCGATAGCCTTTTCTAAAATGTGTAAATCAATGCGATAGCCTTTTCTAAAATGTGTAAATCAATGCGATAGCCTTTTTTAAAATGTGTAAATCAATGCGATAGCCTTTTCAAAAACACATACTGCACCTTTTCTGTCCAAAAGATGCCTTAAATCACTGTGTGAAGCCCCCCCCCCCCCTCTCTTGAGTAGGGGCCTATCACCCATCCAGGAACTGTGTCGCCTGAACCCCACCCACCTCGTTCTCTGTGCCCCATTTCGAACAGGGCGGCAGTTCAGTACACCCTAAAGTAATGTGTTCGGATGCCGAGTAACGTGTTCGGATGCTGAGTAATGTGTTCGGATGCTGAGTAATGAGTTCGGATGCCGAGTAATGAGTTCGGATGCCGAGGAATGTGTTCGGATGCTGAATAATGTGTTCGGATGCCGAGGAATGTGTTTGGATGCTGAATAATGTGTTCGGATGTCGAGTATTGTGTTCGGATGTCGAGTATTGTGTTCGGATGCCGAGTATTGTGTTCGGATGCCGAGGAATGTGTTCAGATGCCGAGGAATGTGTTCAGATGCCGAGGAATGTGTTCGAATGCCGAGTAACGTGTTCGGATGCCGAGTAACGTGTTCGGATGCCGAGTAACGTGTTCGGATGCCGAGTAACGTGTTCGGATGCCGAGTAACGTGATCCCTCGCCTAACACGTCGCATTATTAATGGAACTCGACCAGTCCGTTGAAATTACGACGTATTAAAACAAAATTAAACCACCGTATTATTCACGTAGCCTCGCCCTCGGCCTCCAGAGGTTAGGTGGGTTGGTTGGGTTGGGTTGTGTCTGGTTAAGGAAAACTGTTGTATTTTCGACGTTTATGGCTGGACAAAACTGTTGTATTTTGACGTATATGGCTGGACAAAACTGTTGTATTTTGACGTATATGGCTGGACAAAACAGTTGTATTTTTGACGTATATGGCTGGACAAAACTGTTGTATTTTGACGTATATGGCTGGACAAAACTGTTGTATTTTGACGTATATGGCTGGACAAAACAGTTGTATTTTTGACGTATATGGCTGGACAAAACTGTTGTATTTTCGACGTTTATGGCTGGACAAAACTGTTGTATTTTTGACGTATATGGCTGGACAAAACTGTTGTATTTTCGACGTTTATGGCTGGACAAAACTGTTGTATTTTTGACGTTTATGGCTGGACAAAACTGTTGTATTTTGACGTTTATGGCTGGACAAAACTGTTGTATTTTCGACGTTTATGGCTGGACAAAACTGTTGTATTTTGACGTATATGGCTGGACAAAACAGTTGTATTTTTGGCGTATATGGCTGGACAAAACTGTTGTATTTTCGACGTTTATGGCTGGACAAAACTGTTGTATTTTTGACGTTTATGGCTGGACAAAACTGTTGTATTTTGACGTTTATGGCTGGACAAAACTGTTGTATTTTCGACGTTTATGGCTGGACAAAACTGTTGTATTTTGACGTATATGGCTGGACAAAACAGTTGTATTTTTGGCGTATATGGCTGGACAAAACTGTTGTATTTTCGACGTTTATGGCTGGACAAAACTGTTGTATTTTGACGTATATGGCTGGACAAAACTGTTGTATTTTGACGTTTATGGCTGGACAAAACTGATGTATTTTTGACGTTTATGGCTGGACAAAACAGTTGTATTTTTGGCGTATATGGCTGGACAAAACTGTTGTATTTTCGACGTTTATGGCTGGACAAAACTGTTGTATTTTCGACGTTTATGGCTGGACAAAACTGTTGTATTTTGACGTTTATGGCTGGACAAAACTGATGTATTTTTGACGTTTATGGCTGGACAAAACTGTTGTATTTTGACGCTTATGGCTGGACAAAACATTTTTTTTTACTGAGCGATTTCCTTAAAAAAAATCATTTAGTTTCTCATTTTGATAATGAGTGAACTAGCCAATTCGGCCGCTCGGATAGTTATCGTATTTCTAATGGGTGTACATCACCCTCTAAGGGGCAGAACATCATGGCGGCTCACCAATTGGACGTGATGTCCCGTTTTCTACTAGTGGGTCCGCCGGTAGGTTAGGGTCGGGCAATTTAGTACATCAGTTTATTGACGTTGTGACGGGTGGAGAGGATAAAGGAATACCGTCTTAGAGGAGAGAAGGAGGGAGAGAGCGAGAGAGAGAGAGAGAGAGAGAGAGAGAGAGAGAGACAGAGAGACAGAGACAGAGAGACAGAGAGAGACAGAGACAGAAACAGACAGAGACAGAGACAGAGACAGAGACAGAGACAGAGAGACAGAGAGAGACAGAGACAGAGACAGAGAGAGACAGAGACAGAGAGAAACAGAGAGAGACAGAGAGAGACAGAGACAGAGAGAGACAGAGACAGAGAGAAACAGAGAGAGACAGAGAGAGACAGAGACAGAGAGACAGAGGAACAAGATTGCCAGCAAGAGACAGTAAGATTAATAGTCGTCTACGAGACAGTAAAAGATATTTGGCGGGCTGAAGGGATAGACGGCTCGAGGACGGCTCTAGCCTGGGAAAGGATGGAAAGGGCGGTGTATCGGCTGGTCGGAGCCCCTGAAGAGATAGGTAAGTCCCGGATAGTTGGGACCTGGATGGAATGGAAGGGATAGAATCGTTCAGGGATGGGTACTGGGCCACAGGAGAGGTGTACCAGGGGCCAGGGATGGGTACTGGGCCACAGGAGAGGTGTACCAGGGGCCAGGGATGGGTACTGGGCCACAGGAGAGGTGTACCAGGGGCCAGGGATGGGTACTGGGCCACAGGGAAGGTGTACCAGGGGCCAGGGATGGGTACTGGACCACAGGGAAGGTGTACCAGGGGCCAGGGATGGGTACTGGACCACAGGGAAGGTGTACCAGGGGCCAGGGATGGGTACTGGACCACAGGGAAGGTGTACCAGGGGCCAGGGATGGGTACTGGACCACAGGGGGGTGTACCAGGGACCAGGGATGGGTACTGGGCCACAGGAGAGGTGTACCAGGGGCCAGGGATGGGTACTGGACCACAGGGAAGGTGTACCAGGGGCCAGGGATGGGTACTGGACCACAGGGAAGGTGTACCAGGGACCAGGGATGGGTACTGGGCCACAGGAGAGGTGTACCAGGGGCCAGGGATGGGTACTGGGCCACAGGAGAGGTGTACCAGGGACCAGGGATGGGTACTGGGCCACAGGAGAGGTGTACCAGGGGCCAGGGATGGGTACTGGGCCACAGGAGAGATGTACCAGGGGCCAGGGATGGGTACTGGACCACAGGGAAGGTGTACCAGGGGCCAGGGATGGGTACTGGACCACAGGGAAGGTGTACCAGGGACCAGGGATGGGTACTGGACCACAGGGAAGGTGTACCAGGGACCAGGGATGGGTGCTGGACCACAGGGAAGGTGTACCAGGGGCCAGGGATGGGTACTGGACCACAGGGAAGGTGTACCAGGGACCAGGGATGGGTACTGGACCACAGGGAGGTGTACCAGGGACCAGGGATGGGTACTGGACCACAGGGAAGGTGTATCAGGGGCCAGGGATGGGTACTGGACCACAGGGAAGGTGAACCAGGGGCCAGGGATGGGTACTGGACCACAGAGGGGGTGTACCAGGGACCAGGGATGGGTACTGGACCACAGGGAAGGTGTACCAGGGGCCAGGGATGGGTACTGGACCACAGGGAAGGTGTACCAGGGGCCAGGGATGGGTACTGGACCACAGGGAGGTGTACCAGGGGCCAGGGATTGGTACTGGACCACAGGGAGGTGTACCAGGGACCAGGG
>NC_091167.1:19226460-19243960 GCF_040958095.1 Procambarus clarkii
GGGGAGTATACTTGGCCCCAAGGGAGTATACTCGGCCCCCAGGGGAGTATACTTGGCCCCAAGGGGAGTATACTTGGCCCCAAGGGGAGTATATTTGGCCCCAAGGGGAGTATACTCGGCCCCCAGGGGAGTATACTTGGCCCCCAGGGGAGTATAGCTCCCTCATACACCTCCCTCATACAGCTCCCTCATACACCTCCCTCATACAGCAGCCCTCATACAACCTCCCTCATACAACCTCCCTCATACAACCTCCCTCATACACCACCCTCATACAGCCTCCCTCATACAACCTCCCTCATACAACCTCCCTCATACACCAACCCTCATACATCCTCCCTCATACACCTCCCTCATACAGCTCCCTCATACACCCCCCCACATACAACCTCCCTCATACACCTCCCCACATACAACCTTCCTCATACACCAACCCTCATACAGCCTCCCTCATACACCAACCCTCATACAACCTCCCTCATACAGCTCCCTCATACATCCTCCCTCATACATCCTCCCTCATACAACCTCCCTCATACACCAACCCTCATACAACCTCTGTCATACAACCTCCCTCATAAACCTCCCTCATACACCCCCCTCATACACCCCCCCACATACAACCTCCCACATACAACCTCCCTCATACATCCTCCCTCATACAACCTCCCTCATACAGCTCCCTCATACATCCTCCCTCATACATCCTCCCTCATACAACCTCCCACATACAACCTCCCTCATACATCCTCCCTCATACAACCTCCCTCATACAGCTCCCTCATACATCCTCCCTCATACATCCTCCCTCATACAACCTCCCTCATACACCAACCCTCATACAACCTCTGTCATACAACCTCCCTCATAAACCTCCCTCATACACCCCCCTCATACACCCCCCCACATACAACCTCCCACATACAACCTCCCACATACAACCTCCCTCATACATCCTCCCTCATACAACCTCCCTCATACAGCTCCCTCATACATCCTCCCTCATACATCCTCCCTCATACAACCTCCCTCATACACCAACCCTCATACAACCTCTGTCATACAACCTCCCTCATAAACCTCCCTCATACACCCCCCTCATACACCCCCCCACATACAACCTCCCACATACAACCTCCCTCATACAACCTCCCTCATACAACCTCCCTCATACACCCCCCACATACAACCTCCCTCATACACCCCCCACATACAACCTCCCTCATACACCCCCCCCACATACAACCTCCCTCAAACAACCTCCCTCATACACCCCCCTCATACAACCTCCCTCATACACCCCCCCACATACAACCTCCCTCATACACCCCCCACATACAACCTCCCTCATACACCCCCCACATACAACCTCCCTCATACACACCCCCCCACATACAACCTCCCTCATACACCAACCCTCATACAACCTCCCTCATACAACCTCCCTCATACACCAACCCTCATACAACCTCCCTCATACACCCCCCTCATACACCCCCCACATACAACCTCCCTCATACACCCCCCACATACAACCTCCCTCATACACCCCCCTCATACACCCCCACATACAACCTCCCTCATACACCAACCCTCATACAACCTCCCTCATACAACCTCCCTCATACACCAACCCTCATACAACCTCCCTCATACACCCCCCTCATACACCCCCCACATACAACCTCCCTCATACACCAACCCTCATACAACCTCCCTCATACACCCCCCCACATACAACCTTCCTCATACACCCCCCACATACAACCTCCCTCATACACCAACCCTCATACAACCTCCCTCATACACCCCCCACATACAACCTCCCTCATACACCCCCCCACATACAACCTCCCTCATACACCCCCCCCACATACAACCTCCCTCATACACCAACCCTCATACAACCTCCCTCATACACCCCCCACATACAACCTCCCTCATACACCCCCCACATACAACCTCCCTCATACACCAACCCTCATACAACCTCCCTCATACAACCTCCCTCATACACCAACCCTCATACAACCTCCCTCATACATCCTCCCTCATACACCCCCCACATACAACCTCCCTCATACATCCTCCCTCATACACCCCCCACATACAACCTCCCTCATACACCCCCCCACATACAACCTCCCTCATACACCAACCCTCATACAACCTCCCTCATACAACCTCCCTCATACAACCTCCCACATACAACCTCCCTCATACACCAACCCTCATACACCCCCCACATACAACCTCCCTCATACACCCCCCCACATACAACCTCCCTCATACAACCTCCCTCATACAACCTCCCTCATACACCCCCCACATACAACCTCCCTCATACACCAACCCTCATACAACCTCCCTCATACACCCCCCACATACATCCTCCCTCATACACCCCCCACATACAACCTCCCTCATACACCCCCCCACATACAACCTCCCTCATACACCAACCCTCATACAACCTCCCTCATACAACCTCCCTCATACAACCTCCCACATACAACCTCCCTCATACACCAACCCTCATACACCCCCCCACATACAACCTCCCTCATACATCCTCCCTCATACACCCCCCACATACAACCTCCCTCATACACCCCCCACATACAACCTCCCTCATACAACCTCCCTCATACAACCTCCCACATACAACCTCCCTCATACACCAACCCTCATACAACCTCCCTCATACATCCTCCCTCATACACCCCCCACATACAACCTCCCTCATACACCCCCCCACATACAACCTCCCTCATACACCCCCCCACATACAACCTCCCTCATACAACCTCCCTCATACAACCTCCCACATACAACCTCCCTCAAACAACCTCCCTCATACACCCCCCTCATACACCCCCCACATACAACCTCCCTCATACAACCTCCCTCATACACCCCCCCACATACAACCTCCCTCATACACCCCCCTCATACAACCTCCCTCATACACCCCCCTCATACACCCCCCACATACAACCTCCCTCATACACCCCCCACATACAACCTCCCTCATACAACCTCCCTCATACACCCCCCTCATACAACCTCCCTCATACAACCTCCCTCATACAACCTCCCTCATACAACCTCCCTCATACAACCTCCCTCATACACCCCCCCACATACAACCTCCCTCATACACCCCCCCCACATACAACCTCCCTCATACACCCCCCCACATACAACCTCCCTCATACACCCCCCTCATACAACCTCCCTCATACACCAACCCTCATACAACCTCCCTCATACACCAACCCTCATACAACCTCCCTCATACACCAACCCTCATACACCAACCCTCATACAACCTCCCTCAAACAACCTCCCTCATACACCCCCTCATACACCCCCCTCATACAACCTCCCTCATACACCCCCCCACATACAACCTCCCTCATACACCCCCCTCATACACCCCCCACATACAACCTCCCTCATACACCCCCCCACATACAACCTCCCTCATACACCCCCCCACAAACAACCTCCCTCATACACCCCCCCTCATACACCCCCCTCATACAACCTCCCTCATACAACCTCCCTCATACACCCCCCTCATACACCCCCCTCATACAACCTCTCTCATACACCCCCCTCATACAACCTCCCTCATACAACCTCCCTCATACAACCTCCCTCATACAACCTCCCTCATACAACCTCCCTCATACACCCCCCCACATACAACCTCCCTCATACACCCCCCCACAAACAACCTCCCTCATACACCCCCCCTCATACACCCTCCTCATACAACCTCCCTCATACAACCTCCCTCATACACCCCCCTCATACAACCTCCCTCATACACCCCCCTCATACACCCCCCTCATACATCCTCCCTCATACACCCCCCTCATACACCCCCCCACATACAACCTCCCTCATACACCCCCCTCATACACCCCCCACATACAACCTCCCTCATACACCCCCCACATACACCCCCCCACATACAACCTCCCTCATACACCCCCCCACATACAACCTCCCTCAAACAACCTCCCTCATACAACCTCCCACATACAACCTCCCTCATACACCAACCCTCATACACCAACCCTCATACACCCCCCCCATATACAAACAAACCAGCAAACAGCATTACACCTTCACAAACTCCAAGACAAACCCACCAAGGCTGTCAACAGCAGATCTCAAGATACTAAACTTCGTACCTCGAACAACGACCATCTTAATAGCATCTCGGAAGGGCCACTTAAGTGCTCTCCAAACCTCTCCCACTTGAGTGGCTCTTGTGATAAATAATAGAACAATCCCCCCTTGTTCTCTTTATTATTTTTTATTATTTTTATTATTTTAATTTATTTTAATTATTTAATTTTTATTTTAATTTATTTTATTTATTTAATTTATATTTTTTTTTTATTATTTTAATATTCTATTTATGTAAATAAAAATTTTAAATCTATACCATCTATAAAATTTATTAATATTAAAAAAAAATCGTGAAAACGTAAGGAAAGTCAGAGGCTACAATTATTGCATTGAATTATAGGCTTGTAATTATAGATTTGAATCATAGGCTTGTAATTATAGATTTGAATCATAGGCTTGTAATTATAGAGTTGCAATTATAGATTTGAATCATATGCTTGTAATTATAGAGTTGCAATTATAGATTTGAATCATAGGCTTGTAATTATAGATTTGAATCATAGGCTTGTAATTATAGATTTGAATCATAGGCTTGTAATCACAGGCTTGTAATTATAGAATTGAATCATAGGCTTGTAATTATAGGCTTACAATTATAGACCTGATTTATAGGCTGTATTTCTAGGCTTCTATAGCAAGAGCAAGATACAGCAATGTTCTCACCCTATAACAAGGGAGAACAGGAGAACACTTGGTATAACAGATCAATAACAGCTTTTCACCCAAGCTTTTAAAGCTTGTAGTTCATAAGCTGTTAACGCTAACTACCGTAATTAGGGGGGTGGGGGATGAAAGGGTTGTTCATACCTTCTTAAACTCTTCTTGGATTGTTACGAGGCTTGGATTGTTACGAGGCTTGGATTGTTACGAGGCTTGGATTGTTACGAGGCTTGGATTGTTAGGTCTTGTCTTACTAAACTGCTTAAATGACTTCTTAGGTCGTGCTAAGTGGCTAATGACCGTGTTTAGTGTGTGGGTTTAGGGTGATATGGAGTAAAGTTGTGATTTGAGGGGTGGTTGTAATTATATTACAAGGGTGTGATTGGTTGTAATTGCCTGATTTGCGGTAGTATCTTTCTTTACAGCCTGTGATGATCTTTATAAGCCATTTACAACCATTTATAACCCCTTTTATAGTCCTTTAATCCCTTTTTTTAAGGGATTTAGTCAAATCAAACTATTATCTTTTAAACTACCAACCCTGTCATTTATAACAAACTTTAAATATCCCATTACCTAAGGGGTCTTAGCCTAAGGGATTTAGCTTAGGGGATTTAGGCTAGTCAAACAACCCATTATCTGTTAAATCCCTGTCATTTATAACAAACTTTAAACATCCCATTAACCCATTACCTAAGGGATTTTTCGCCTAGAACCAAAAAAAAAAATTGTGTTCGTCCACACAACCTATTTATCCCATCCCCCTTTTCTCTTTGTTCTAGGTATCCTCCCCTTTAACATATCCCATTAACTAAGGGTTTCTACCCCTTATTTTCCTTTTCTGTTCCAGATAACCATTGAATATTCCGATAAGGGTAAATGTTTACCCCCCCAGGGGCCTTCCCCTTAGAATGGACCCTAAGGGTATCTGTTCCCCCCTTCTCTCTCTGTCCCAGGGCCCCCTTCCCCCTTAAAATGCGCCCTAAGGGTATCTGTTCCCCTCTTCTCTCTCCCTCCCAGGGCCCCCTTCCCCTTAGAATGCGCCCTAAGGGTATCTGTTCCCCCCTTCTCTCTCCCTCCCAGGGCCCCCTTCCCCTTAAAATGCGCCCTAAGGGTATCTGTTCCCCTCTTCTCTCTCCCTCCCAGGGCCCCCTTCCCCTTAAAATGGACCCTAAGGGTATCTGTTCCCCCCTTCTCTCTCCCTCCCAGGGCCCCCTTCCCCTTAAAATGGACCCTAAGGGTATCTGTTCCCCCCTTCTCTCTCCCTCCCAGGGCCCCCTTCCCCTTAAAATGGACCCTAAGGGTATCTGTTCCCCCCTTCTCTCTCCCTCCCAGGGCCCCCTTCCCCTTAGAATGCGCCCTAAGGGTATCTGTTCCCCCCTTCTCTCTCCCTCCCAGGGCCCCCTTCCCCTTAAAATGCGCCCTAAGGGTATCTGTTCCCCCCTTCTCTCTCTGTCCCAGGGCCCCCTTCCCCTTAAAATGCGCCCTAAGGGTATCTGTTCCCCCCTTCTCTCTCCCTCCCAGGGCCCCCTTCCCCTTAAAATGCGCCCTAAGGGTATCTGTTCCCCCCTTCTCTCTCTGTCCCAGGGCCCCCTTCCCCTTAAAATGCGCCCTAAGGGTATCTGTTCCCCCCTTCTCTCTCTGTCCCAGGGCCCCCTTCCCCTTAAAATGCGCCCTAAGGGTATCTGTTCCCCCCTTCTCTCTCCCTCCCAGGGCCCCCTTCCCCTTAAAATGCGCCCTAAGGGTATCTGTTCCCCCCTTCTCTCTCCCTCCCAGGGCCCCCTTCCCCTTAAAATGCGCCCTAAGGGTATCTGTTCCCCCCTTCTCTCTCTGTCCCAGGGCCCCCTTCCCCTTAAAATGCGCCCTAAGGGTATCTGTTCCCCCCTTCTCTCTCTGTCCCAGGGCCCCCTTCCCCTTAAAATGCGCCCTAAGGGTATCTGTTCCCCCCTTCTCTCTCCCTCCCTCCCAGGGCCCCCTTCCCCTTAAAATGCGCCCTAAGGGTATCTGTTCCCCCCTTCTCTCTCTCTCCCTCCCAGTGCCCCCTTCCCCTTAAAATGCGCCCTAAGGGTATCTGTTCCCCCCTTCTCTCTCCCTCCCTCCCAGGGCCCCCTTCCCCTTCAAATGCGCCCTAAGGGTATCTGTTCCCCCCTTCTCTCTCCCTCCCTCCCAGGGCCCCCTTCCCCTTAAAATGCGCCCTAAGGGTATCTGTTCCCCCCTTCTCTCTCTCTCCCTCCCAGGGCCCCCTTCCCCTTAAAATGCGCCCTAAGGGTATCTGTTCCCCCCTTCTCTCTCCCTCCCTCCCAGGGCCCCCTTCCCCTTAAAATGCGCCCTAAGGGTATCTGTTCCCCCCTTCTCTCTCTCTCCCTCCCAGGGCCCCCTTCCCCTTAAAATGCGCCCTAAGGGTATCTGTTCCCCCCTTCTCTCTCCCTCCCAGGGCCCCCTTCCCCTTAGAATGGACCCTAAGGGTATCTGTTCCCCCCTTTTCTCTCCCTCCCAGGGCCCCCTTCCCCTTAGAATGCGCCCTAAGGGTATCTGTTCCCCCCTTCTCTCTCCCTCCCAGGGCCCCCTTCCCCTTAAAATGCGCCCTAAGGGTATCTGTTCCCCCCTTCTCTCTCCCTCCCAGGGCCCCCTTCCCCTTAAAATGCGCCCTAAGGGGTAACTCTATCTGGACCTTTCAGGTGGCGCCGCCTAGGGACCATAAGTTCTCCCTATTAAGGACGTACTGGTTGGTGTGGGCCGTCCTATTCCAGGCTGCCGTCCACGTCGACTGTCCCAAGGGCTTCACGGCTAGGTGGGTACCCTCCTGTCCACTGTATGGATACACGTTGTTGCTGTGTCTCTCTCAATCCTTCATCTCTGTCTAATTTCAAATATTTATTCTGACCCCCTTCCCAGTGCTATATAGTCGTGGTGGCTTGGCGCTTTCCCCTTGATAATTCTCTGTCTCTGTCTCTGTCTGTCTGTCTGTCTCTCTCTCTCTCTCTCTCTCTCTCTCTCTCTCTCTCTCTCTCTCTCTCTCTCTCTCTCTCTCTCTCTCTCTCTCTCTCTCTCTCTCTCTCTCTCTCTGCCTCTCTCTCTCTCTGCCTCTCTCTCTCTCTCTCTGCCTCTCTCTCTCTCTGCCTCTCTCTCTCTCTGCCTCTCTCTCTCTCTGCCTCTCTCTCTCTCTCTCTCTCTCTCTCTCTCTCTCTCTCTCTCTCTCTCTCTCTCTCTCTCTCTCTCTCTCTCTCTCTCTCTCTCTCTCTCTCTCTCTCTCTCTCTGCCTCTCTGCCTCTCTCTGCCTCTCTGCCTCTCTCTCTCTCTGCCTCTCTCTCTCTCTGCCTCTCTCTCTCTCTCTGCCTCTCTCTCTCTCTCTGCCTCTCTCTCTCTCTCTCTCTCTCTCTCTCTCTCTCTCTCTCTCTCTCTCTCTCTCTCTCTCTCTCTCTCTCTGCCTCTCTCTCTCTCTCTGCCTCTCTCTCTCTCTCTCTCTCTCTCTCTCTCTCTCTCTCTCTCTCTCTCTCTCTCTCTCTCTCTCTCTCTCTCTCTCTCTCTCTCTCTCTGCCTCTCTCTCTCTCTCTCTCTCTCTCTCTCTCTCTCTCTCTCTCTCTCTCTCTCTCTCTCTCTCTCTCTCTCTCTCTCTCTCTCTCTCTCAAATAATTAAATATGTAGTATGATTGCCAATGTGGAGTGTGTACATCAGAGCTTAGGACAATATAAATGTATATATTTTTTATTGTCACATTCCATCACACACATATATATATAACACGCATCCGTAATACTGTTAATGGAATACATGTGCTTTAAAAATGGACATTTAGCGAACGGAGTTTTTATAACAGGAGATTAATTAGAAATATAATATGCTTCCATTGTAATAGGTTTCGTGAGCAGTTTTTTTTTATGCATAGAAAACATGGTTTGTGCTCATTTTAATATATATATATTAAATGTATATATTAAAATGAGCGTAGATGCATGAATCATTTTAATGAACAAGTAGATGAGTGACGAGAGAGCCTTATCCTGAGAGACATTATAGTAAGAACAAATTAAGTTAAATCATGTAAATAAATAAGATATTAATAATATTTAGTTACAAAGAGTATGTTGGATTTCTAGATATAGTTAGTATATACAATGCCTAAAGTTACTAATACACTCAGCATATTAACATACTGGTACTCAGTACCTTCCTCTATTGGGTAAGAGTGACGCTGCGCTCTTGGAAAACAGATATGCCAAGAGTTATAATCTAGAAAATACTATAGAAAATGAAAAGGTTGAAAAACTTGATTTCAAGAGAGGAGACTCTAGGGGGAACTTAACAAGTTCTTTAACGAATTTAATTGAAAAGATTTGTTGTTAAGGAAGTGAATGAGAGGCGATAGTTTTGTGAGATATACAACAAAAACGCATCAAAAATGGCCACCATAACAGAATACAGAACTAGAAAACGTGACATGGGTCAACAAACATTATTAGAGAGGGACAGAGAACGAATGACAGAAAATGGTATCATTATTGGAGGTTAAACTGTCTTATACTCAACTACACGACAGTGATGAGACAGGCAGACAGAAATCTTAGAAGAAAGGTTTAGTGGACAAATGTCAAACAGAACCAGACCTATTCTTCAAATTTATTAAAGTAAAACATAATATTCAGAGGTTGAAAATGGGGGGAAAAAGATTCACAGAGAATGAAAAGGAAATATGTGAAAGACTGAAATACTCTTTTAATGCCAAATGAAGTTTACAGGGAAGCAGACACAATATGGAGTTCAAGGATTAAAGAAGTGTCACGAGATGAAGTGGAAAAAATAAGTTTCTTAATGTGTTAGGCAGAAACAAAGCAGTTGGCCCACATGGAGTGTCACCCTGGGTGCTGAGAGAATGTCCACATGACCTCAGCATTCCATCTCAATTGATTTTTCAGAGATGGTTATGTACAGGAATCTTAACAGTTATATGGTAAAAAGGCAAAAGTTCCAATCTACAAAAATGGTGGCAGTTAAGACCCTCTGAATTATAGATCCGTATCGTTAACTATCGTGGTAGTCAAACTATTAGAAAAAACTAATATAATCAAATGGGTAGAAACACCTGGAGAGAAATTATATAACAAACAGACAGTATGGGTTTTCAGTCAGCAAAATCCGGTGTACCAAATCTACTTAGTTCTATCTAGATAGAACTGTTATCTATCTTGAGGTTATCTTGAGATGATTTCGGGGCTTTAGTGTCCCCGCGGCCCGGTCCTCGACCAGGCCTCCACCCCCAGGAAGCAGCCCGTGACAGCTGACTAACTCCCAGGTACCTATTTACTGCTAGGTAACAGGGGCATTCAGGGTGAAAGAAACTATCTACACTATCTCTAGATAACAGATAGTCTCTGCTATCTAGAGCAACACATAAAGAACAATTTGGGTGGAACATTTGTTGAGTTTTCCAACTTTAGAATTGCTTTTAAATACATAGACGGTGAAATACTAAACAATTTGTTCACGACTCTTGTGAGACCAAACTCAAAATCTGCAGCAGGTGAATGGTGCCCATATCTCAAAAAAAATCAATAAACTGGATAACCTCCAAAGACATTCTATTAAATGGCTTCCGGAACTGAAAAGCATAAGCTACGAGGAGAGGCTACAGGTGTTAAATATACCAAAACTAGTAGATAATGAGGAGCATTGATCACTATATGAAAAGTATTTAGAGCAATCAACACAACTGGCTCAGAGGAATTCTTGAAACCTTTAACTTCAAGAATACGAGGACATAGATTCAGGCTAAGTGAACAAAAGTGTTGAAAATATTAGTAATGAGTGAGATTAAGGTGGTGGAGGCCAAGACCGTCAGTAGTTTCAAAGCGTTATATGACAAAGAGTGCTGGGAAGACGGGACACCACGAGCGTAGCTCTCATCCTGTAACTACACTTAGGTAATTACACACACACACACACACACACACACACACACACACACACACACACACACACACACACACATACACACACACACACACACATACACACACACACACACACACACACACACACACATACACACACACACACACACACACATACTATTATAGACTCGTGGGTTGGTTGGTGTTGTCGTCGTTGATCCTTCTCTACGGACAACCCAACCCACAACTCGGTAGAGTGCTTACACTTCACTAGGAGATCACACTAGGCGCTTCTGGCTCTTGGAGAGGGGCTCAACGTCACACGTTTAGGGGATGCGGCTCCAACACTTAGCCTCGTTGTCACGTGCACACACCCACTCGAGCCGCTGTGACTCCCCACTCTCTCCTTAGATAAGATATGATCTCCTCAATCCCCTATGACTTACTAGTATTACCTCCTACCCTGTCCACAGCAGTGGTTCTTGGTTCTTTCTCTCTCCTTCTTTACTACCTCCTGGGAAGCCTCACTAGGACAAGGGCAAACACCAGCAAATTGTGACACATTTACTTGACAAAGCACATACACGATACATACACACATATAATAATAATGAATCCTATACTCTGTAATATCACAATCAGGTTGCACTCCAACACCATCAGAACTCTATTATCAGCTTATCAAAGGGGTATCCTATCTCCTGGTTCGCCACCTGATACCATTAACCTCCTCAAGTTGGTCAAGCCTACATACACTGTTGCACTATCAGCAAGATAATGTATATATAGAAAATCAGCATTTGAATGCAATAACATATACCAGTATAAATGTTCATTGATACTTCAGTATAAAAAACTCCTTGACATAAGAATGCCAACAGTCACTCACCTCTCACTGCGTCTTGCACGCTAATGACAACCAAACACTATCAACTCCCTACTAGTAATCCACCAGAACTTCCCCTTCCACCTCTGGAAGTTCACAACCCTAATATCCTTAGGTTCTTCCAGGCTTCACTACCAGGATCCTCTGCAGCTCCTCCAGGCTGCTATCATGAAGTTTCCTTGTGCAACTACGGTGCTTCACCCTTCTGTTAGGTTCTTCCACAGCTCTCTTGGCTGCTACACCACCTCTACAGAAGCGCGTGACACTCCTCTTCACTGCTGCTTCTCCTCACAGCTCGAGGTCCTCTGCTCCACTACCTTGGAGTCTCATCAGCTACATCATCTGCTGGCTTCGAAGTTCTCAGCAACTTCTTCCCCAAAGACAAACCTGCAACCCATCGACGTTCCAATAAAATGTTCCCCTTTAACACATAAACAAAAATAACCACACAATATGCTTGCCTCAAACCTCTATCTGTCCTCTACATACAGTGAGAGTGGACTCCCCCGTTTTGGGCGGGTCCATACTCCACCTCGCCTGGCGGCGTCCTCACTCGCTGGGAGGGTCTTCCTCCATCCGGAGCCAGGCTCCCTCAGTCGTCCGCCAGCGCTCAGAGAGGACG
The DNA here is from genome assembly GCF_040958095.1 of Procambarus clarkii. NCBI lineage: Eukaryota > Metazoa > Arthropoda > Malacostraca > Decapoda > Cambaridae > Procambarus > Procambarus clarkii. The sequence goes on from NC_091167.1 coordinate 19,238,724, forward strand.
GACGTCGCTCCGTGTTCCTCCCTCTCCACTCTCTTATTTCAGGCTTTCTGCCTTATTAAAACATGTCTAACCTATAAATAAACATCGCTACTGTCGCTGGGCACACGACCAACTACAATGCAATCACTATGAACTGGCGTATATCGTGCTTACCACAGATTAACTGATCGAGGGCGCTTTTCCTCTGACGGCGTCTGGTCAGGGCGCTCCACACAGCCCACAATAATGCTTCTGGGCGATTTAATATCTGCTCGTCGACCAGGACTTGAGACCACAACGTTCCCAGCTCGATTCCACAGCTGGTACGTCTGCACACTTCTCTTCTCTTAGAGATATATCACTAGGGGTTCCCTTCTGGCGGGAGCTCAAACGGAGCGCGGCTTCCCCCTGCGATGTCTGGCACTCAAGTGAGGTCAAGGTCCTCCGGAAGCGAGCCTCACGCCTCCAGCAAAATGTCCACATCTCCTAGCCAGTCATTTATCTATTTCCTTACTTACTGCCCATAATCTTAAATTGTTTTACATATCCAACCAGCCATTTTTCATATGGGTTATCACCTCAATATTTGCTAGACCTTCTAGTTAGGTCAGGCTTGCTGAATAACTCTCAAGAAGGGAGACTCGTTTCTCCTGCAGGCTGAGATCATAACACTCCCCTCCCCTTATTTTTGAGAGTTATTCCAGTGGCAAAGCTCGGGATAATACATCCGCCACCACACTGTCTCGTTCTTCACCCCATATACTCTCTTAGGAGTCTACAATTAATTCGTTGCACCTTGCAACATCTGGCTCACAACTCGCCAGAAATATGATCTGCTCACAAACGATTTGACTTCTCTGACACCTCTTAGCTAGGCTGTCCTCTTTGGACGCCTGCACTCCATTGGTCCACTCTACTTACTGTCTCCACCCTCCGTTTCCTCGTCTTCCTCTCTTCACGTCCAGAGTCAGACATCTACTGTCTGTACCTCCTCTGTTGTCTTCACACTTCCATCTACTGCCATTATACTTTACTCCCTCGTCTTCACCAACTATCCTCCCTTTCGTCTCCTCATTTGTCCAAGACATCGTCTTGTTTGACCTCCATCGAGTCCTCGGCTTTCTTCTATTCCTCCATGCTTGTATCATCATCCTCTTCTCACATTTCTCACCTCTATACAACTCCATTTCTTCTCCTTCAACTCTTCTTCGTTCCCTAAAAGTTTCTTCGGGCACTGTACTACACTCAACAGCACTCGACCGTGCATGTCGCTCTACCTCTCCCAGAGTGCTCGTAAGCATCTCTCCACACATACTGTCTCTTCTCCTCTCATTTTCTCGGCTACTACTCTTCTTCACTATCTTTACTCCACGTTTTCTGTGAAACATGTCAACTCCTGACATCTCAAACAACTTAACTCCACTATCCCTATGCCTCTGTGCTCGTGGACCACTTGACGCTCTATTTCCGTCCTCAGTATGTCCACATCTTTCCTCATTCCTACTCAGCACAGTTGCATTCACCTTCCGACCCTTAATTTCAGCAGTCTGGGCTCTACTCAGGTCCGCTCTCTTCACATGATTCTTCTTCGGCTGGGCCATCTTCACTTTTGACCTCACCGAGACTTCATTTTCCTGGGCTGGACCTTCATCAAACAGCCATGCTATATCTACGTCGATATCTTCCACCGGTTGAATCGACACTGTCTCACCTTCTCCAGCGTCTTCCTCGTCGGCCACCTCTCCCTTCATCACTACCGAGACAGGGTACTCAATGGCTTGGCGGTCTCCTGACTCATCTCCTCGGATGTCAGTCAGGTTCACACTCTCAGGTGTCCCACACGTGCAGTGGCCTTCTGGGCACTCCTCTGGCACAGTCTCCGCCATGACTCTTGTCAACACCTTTGTCCCACACAAGTCATTTCCCAGGATCACTTGGACTCCTGGAATAGGTATGTCGGGGCACACTCCCAACATCACCTCCGCCGACACATATTCCGACCTTAGCTGGACAGTACAAACGGGCATGTCACTCTCCGACAATAACCCATACACTTTCATCTTCCCACTGCCAGCTAACCGTCGATCATTCCCAATCAGGCTTCTCGCAATCAAGCTCTGATTAGCTCCGGTATCTCTTAAGATACCAACTTCTACCTCAGGTTGGCCTCCTACACTGATCCAACCTTTGCTCATGAACGGTCTATACCTCTCGTTCACTAAGTTCATCTTCTGTGGTTTGTCTCGGAACACATTAGTATATTTACCTCGGGGGTCACACATGGCCAGGGTCACAACTCTCTTGCCCTGCCGACAATCTCGCATCACGTGACCCAAACCGTTACATTGGTAACATCTCATCTGTGAAAAATCTCTCCTATATGTACCAGAGTAGCTCTGACTCTGCCCACTCGTATTGGAGTTCCTCGGGCCAGACGTACTACTCGTACTCTGTGGAGCTTTACTGGACTCTTGATTTCCTGGATAACGACTAGTTTCTCGTTTAGCTCCTCCATCCTCACTTTCAGACGAAGTGCGCGACCTACTCTTCTGAGTTTTAGGGTACTTACTTTTATCTGCCCATTTATCAAAATTTTTCTCACCCCAGACTCCTCTGGGTCTCTCATAATTTCTTCCTCCCCAGACTCCATTGGGTCTGCTATTGCTGCGTCTCGCCTCGCTTCTCACTCTGTTCTCCCTTAAGCTCTTGTACGCTTCAGTAATCATATCCGCCCTATCTGCGGCATCTTTCACCTCCTTTATCCCTGCTTCTTGGATCTTGAACTTTGTTTCGGGATGCATCATCTCCAAGAACTTCTCCATGACCATCAGTTGCTTCAGGTCAGCGTAAGATCCAACTCCAGCAGCCTCAATCCACTTCTGGAATCGTCTTTCCAGATCTCTTGCTGTCTCAGCAAACGTACATGCTCCAACTTTCACCATCTCTCTGAAGCGCTTCCTATAAGCTTCTGGGGTTAACTGAAACGAGCGCAATATGCTGCTCTTTACCGTGGCATAATCCTGGCACTCTTCCAGTGACAATTGGGTGTATGCCTCCCTGGCTGCACCGGTCAATCTTAACTGGACCAGCTGGGCCCATTCCTCCTGTGGCCACTCCTTGATACTGGCTACTTTCTCAAAATGCTCGAAGAAGCTCTCTGCCTCTTCGGGCACAAACAAGGGAATGTCCTTCTCCCTAACCCTAACATCTGGTGGGTGTGATACCTGGGTGGTGCTCTCTGGCAACCCATGTTCAATCCTTTGTTCAGCCAAGGTTCTATTCGCTTCTATCTGCATTTGTTTTGTTCTCTCTTTTTCTTTTTCCACCTCTAGCCTTGCTTTCTCTTTTTCTATTTCCAGTCTGGTTTTCTCTTTTTCCTTCTCTGCTTCATTTTTCATCTGGAGTTCTAATTTCATCTTTTCCAGCTGGAACTGTCTCTCCTTGTCCTCACGCTGCATCTGGAGCTCTAACTGGAATCTCTCCAAGCTCCTATTCCGGCTACTCCTACTACTGCGGCTACTCTTGCTGCTCCTACTCGATCCCTGGGATCTCACGTCATCCTGCCCATCATCCTCCTTTCTACTTTCAGCTCCTTCCTGGGCTCCTTGTTCTGCCGCTTCACTTCTGGCTCTCAACTGCCTCAGGATCTCATCCTTCATCCCAGCTACTTTAGATGCTTTCAACCTGATGCCACATTTTTCTGCTATTTGTTTCAATTGATCCCTCGTGCAACCTTCTAAATCCTCAGGCTTGCCTGACTCCACAAACGCTTGCACCTTATCCATCTTTGTCCTGTGAGTCTTCCCAAGAGAAAATATACACCTGCGGTCACACAGTTTATCTCAGCAAGGGTGTACAAATCCACTCTTGGACAGGGTGTGGGTGTGTCAGTTCACTCTCCCGGACACAGGCCCCCAATTTATTATAGACTCGTGGGTTGGTTGGTGTTGTCGTCGTTGATCCTTCTCTACGGACAACCCAACCCACAACTCGGTAGAGTGCTTACACTTCACTAGGAGATCACACTAGGCGCTTCTGGCTCTTGGAGAGGGGCTCAACGTCACACGTTTAGGGGATGCGGCTCCAACACTTAGCCTCGTTGTCACGTGCACACACCCACTCGAGCCGCTGTGACTCCCCACTCTCTCCTTAGATAAGATATGATCTCCTCAATCCCCTATGACTTACTAGTATTACCTCCTACCCTGTCCACAGCAGTGGTTCTTGGTTCTTTCTCTCTCCTTCTTTACTACCTCCTGGGAAGCCTCACTAGGACAAGGGCAAACACCAGCAAATTGTGACACATTTACTTGACAAAGCACATACACGATACATACACACATATAATAATAATGAATCCTATACTCTGTAATATCACAATCAGGTTGCACTCCAACACCATCAGAACTCTATTATCAGCTTATCAAAGGGGTATCCTATCTCCTGGTTCGCCACCTGATACCATTAACCTCCTCAAGTTGGTCAAGCCTACATACACTGTTGCACTATCAGCAAGATAATGTATATATAGAAAATCAGCATTTGAATGCAATAACATATACCAGTATAAATATTCATTGATACTTCAGTATAAAAAACTCCTTGACATAAGAATGCCAACAGTCACTCACCTCTCACTGCGTCTTGCACGCTAATGACAACCAAACACTATCAACTCCCTACTAGTAATCCACCAGAACTTCCCCTTCCACCTCTGGAAGTTCACAACCCTAATATCCTTAGGTTCTTCCAGGCTTCACTACCAGGATCCTCTGCAGCTCCTCCAGGCTGCTATCATGAAGTTTCCTTGTGCAACTACGGTGCTTCACCCTTCTGTTAGGTTCTTCCACAGCTCTCTTGGCTGCTACACCACCTCTACAGAAGCGCGTGACACTCCTCTTCACTGCTGCTTCTCCTCACAGCTCGAGGTCCTCTGCTCCACTACCTTGGAGTCTCATCAGCTACATCATCTGCTGGCTTCGAAGTTCTCAGCAACTTCTTCCCCAAAGACAAACCTGCAACCCATCGACGTTCCAATAAAATGTTCCCCTTTAACACATAAACAAAAATAACCACACAATATGCTTGCCTCAAACCTCTATCTGTCCTCTACATACAGTGAGAGTGGACTCCCCCGTTTTGGGCGGGTCCATACTCCACCTCGCCTGGCGGCGTCCTCACTCGCTGGGAGGGTCTTCCTCCATCCGGAGCCAGGCTCCCTCAGTCGTCCGCCAGCGCTCAGAGAGGACGGACGTCGC
>NC_091167.1:19246460-19251460 GCF_040958095.1 Procambarus clarkii
AGAGGTCTTGGGGTTCTCAGAACGACTTGTAGAGTTCTCGGGACGATTTTTAGAGGTCTTGGGGCTCTTGGAACGACTTTTAGAATTCTCGGGACGATTTTTTAGAGCTCTGGGGGTTTTCAGAACGTTTTTAGAATTCTTAGGACGATTTTTAGAGGTCTTGGGGTTTTCAGAACGTTTTTAGAATTCTTAGGACGATTTTTAGAGGTCTTGGGGTTCTCAGAACGACTTTTAGAGTTCTCGGGACGATTTTTAGAGGTCTTGGGGCTCTCAGAACGACCTTTAGAGTTCTCAGGACAATTTTTAGAGGTCTTGGGGTTCTCAGAACGACTTTTAGAGTTCTCAGGACGATTTTTAGAGGTCTTGGGGTTCTCAGAACGCGGCAAAGGTGGAGGAGGACATGGGTGATTAGTTCAGGAACGGTTCTTGAAGGTTCAGGGTTTTTGAGACTGGTTCTTGGGGGTTCTACGAGATCGGAGTAATGCTTGGATGATTCGTATGTGATTATTGGAGGGTTAATGGTTCATACATTGGTTCTGTGGGTTCTGCGAACCTGGAAGGGGGTTGGGAGAGATGGCTGGATGATTCTGCTGTGGTTCTTGGAGGTTTATGGGTTCATTGAATGGTTCTAAGGGTTCAAAGGGGTAGGGATTACTGGCATGATTCAGGCTCATTTAAGTTTTTTCTTTGATTTTGATTTTTTGGGGTATTAATAATTCTTAATAGCTGCAGTATAGGTGTTTCCGGATCTATCTTGAGGTTATCTTGAGATGATTTCGGGGCTATAGTGTCCCCGCGGCCCGGTCCTCGACCAGGCCTCCAACCCCCCCAGGAAGCAGCCCGTGACAGCTGACTAACACCCAGGTACCTATTTTACTGTTATGTAACAGGGGCATAGGGTGAAAGAAACCGTGCCCATTGTTTCTCGCCGGCGCCTGGGATCGAACCCAGCACCACAGGATCACAAGTCCAGCGTGCTGTCCGCTCGGCCGACCGGCTTGCCATCAATCACTTTCCTAGTGTTATTGAACACATCGTTTCATTCTTAAATGGTCAGGTTATGTGTACTAATAAACTTTGTTCAATTTCAGTGCATTTTTGACCAATTTTATTTTGCAATTTTTTTTTTGCAGTATTTTCCTTAATTTAAATATTTTTAACTATTTACAGCATTTTTAACGAATTTTACAGGGTTTTTTTACACAATTTTTTTTACAAATATTAGTCTTTTTTTAGTTCACGTTTAAAAATAATTAATTACAACATTTTTGGATAATGATAATTTGATTTAGGGAAAAGTACATATATACACAATGAGTTTTGATAAGAATGTTTGATTTGTAGATAGAGAAAGCATATATTAGGCCTATAGACATTAATACATACAGCATTTTGAAAAATTTGTTATATTTTGTTTTTTTTTTACATCATTTTACATGGATTTGATTGTATTTTGTTATCAATTTTGCTGTATAATTTTATTAAATGTATCGTAACTTTTGACAACTCTTTTTTTCCATACTCGCGTTTAGCTGTGATCAAACGACCTATTGGTGCCATAATTGGTCCAGTTAGTGAGGGGTTCAACCATGTGGTCTCACACTACTCGTGCGGTCAGTTCAGGGGCTATACGAACCTGGGGCCAGATTCACGAAGCAGTTACGCGAGCACTTACAAACCTGGGGCCAGATTCACGAAGCAGTTACGCGAGCACTTACGAACCTAAGGCCAGATTCACGAAGCAGTTACGCGAGCACTTACGAACCTAAGGCCAGATTCACGAAGCAGTTACGCAAGTACTTACGAACGTGTACATCTTTCCTCAATCTTTGACGGCTTTGGTTACATTTATTAAACAGTTTACAAGCGTGAAAACTTGCCAATCAACTGTTGTTATTGTTATAAACAGCCTCCTGGTGCTTCCCAGCTCATTAACTGTTTAATAATTGTAAACAAAGCCGCCAAAGATTGAGAAAAGATGTACAGGTTCGTAAGTGCTTGCGTAACTGCTTCGTGAATCTGGCCCCCAGGTTCGTAAGTGCTTGTGTAACTGCTTCGTGAATCTGGCCCCAGGTTCGTTAGTGCTCGCGTAACTGCTTCGTGAATCTGGCCCCAGGTTTGTAAGTGCTTGCGTAACTGCTTCGTGAATCTGGCCCCAGGTTTGTAAGTGCTTGCGTAACTACTTCGTGAATCTGGCCCCAGGTTTGTAAGTGCTTGCGTAACTGCTTCGTGAATCAGACCCCAGGTTTGTAAGTGCTTGCGTAACTACTTCGTGAATCTGGCCCCAGGTTTGTAAGTGCTTGCGTAACTGCTTCGTGAATCAGACCCCAGTAGTTCAGTTGTCAGGTTGCTGTTGTTTTAGATTCAGCTGCTCAGACCAAAAAGTTCCAAGCAGCACGGGCTATGGCGATCCCGGCGTGCTCAAATGGCACGGGAGATGCGTTAGTTGTCAGGTTATCGAGAGTAACTAGTGAGATATATTTTTAAAAAAATTATATTTTTCACAGATTATCTTGACTCAATTTTTTAATAGTCTGATTTATTTTTAAGTTTATCGTAGTTTTTCCTGATTAAGTTGACCAATTTTCTTTTTACTGGATTTATTATAAGTTTATCGTCGATTTCTCTGAATTCATTCACTTTATCCTGAATTTATTTTTAGTTTATCATAGTTTCCCCCAATTGAAATTTACCCATTTTCTTCGTGCGGAATTTTATTTAAAAATTATCGTTATTTTCCCTGATAAAACTGGCTCATTTTTCTCATTTTTATTTATTTTATTTTAAATTTTAAGTTTAAATTTTATATTTTAAATTTATTATAATTCCTGTGATGAAAGTGACACGTTTTCTTCCCCCCAAACAGCTCCAGAACCCGTTCTTCAAGAAGCCGCCCTTCAAGTTTGGCTTCGTACCCTTCACTAACACAGAAACCATCTTGTTTAAGCACCAGCCGGAGATGTTCCAATACATGAAGCAATACAACAAGTCCAATATCAATGACGGCATCAAAGCTATCAAAAAGGGGTAGGTTATTTTTGGTTTTCTCGTTTTCTGTTTTCTACTACTGTCGCAACCTGTCTTCAGGACCCGCTAAACACACACACACCGTAACTACGACGTTGGTACAACGTTCGAACAAGTTTTACCACGTTGACCAGATCTCACACTAGACGGTGAAGGGACGACGACGTTTCGACTTGAGAATGGTCCAGGACGGACCGAAACGTCGTCGTCCCTTCACCTTCTAGTGTGTTGTCTGGTCAACTTACTTTAGCCACGTTATTGTGACTCATCGCCTGCAAGTTTTAACACCTCCTAACCAGTTATAACAACCAATATAGCAAGTTGTAACAACGTTCTAATACGTCATAAACATGTTAAGCCAAGATGTAACAACTTTATTACAAGTTGTAACAAGCGGAAAATAGAGACAGTTACGGTTTGTGTTTCCAGGGTATAAGTATCCTTGGAGATAATCACCTCAATACCAACCCGTAATCTGTGCTATTATCTATTCCCTTTCAGTAGTTAGATTACGTTATGGTTAAATTTGGATTGGCTAGTTTAGGTTTTGTTTGGTTGCGTTAATACAGCATATTATTCTCAAACATGTGAAATATGAAATTCGAAAGCTATTTGAGTATACCCTAGAATTTAATTTAAAGAAAACCAAATTCTTCCGACCGTTTCAGAGAAAACTAGCTGAACATAGACTTTTTATATTTTAAGCCAACGATTTATAATCCAATAAAGCTATAACTTAAGAATTTTTTTCCATTTAGGACAAACGTTACCTTGCCAGTTTACAAGTATTTTTTTTTCCAAGAGTTCTTACATTCTTGTACAGCCACTAGTACGCGTAGCAGTTTGGGCAAGTTCTTAATCCTGTTCCCGGGAATACGACCTGCCGCGAAGAATCGTTTTTACAACGAAGTACACATTTTACTGCTGAGTTAAACAGAGGCTACAGTTAAGGATTTACGCCCAGTAAATCCTCCACGGCCAGGATACGAACCCAGGACAAAGCGCTCACGGAACGCCAGGCGAGTGTCTTACCACTACACCACGAAGACTGGTATTGGCTAATATTGTAGACTAGTAGACTAGTATTGGAACTGTAACATGCTTTCAGACCATAAGAAATATCTAAATAAATACCTAGTTGTTTAACCAGGGCAGCCGGCTGATCATTTGAGCCACTTTACCCTGAGAACAGCCTGCAAAGTCGACTAGAAATCAAAGAAAGGTACATAGATTTTGTATTTCCGTTTTCTGTGTGTTTAAGTGTTTAAGAAATGAGGGAGCCGGTTGGCCGAGCGGACATCACGCTGGACTTGTGATCCTGTGGTCACGGGTTCGATCCCGGGCGCTGGCGAGAAACAATGGGCAGAGTTTCTTTCACCCTATGCCTCTGTTACCTAGCAGTAAAATAGGTATCTGGGTGTTAGTCAGCTGTCACGGGCTGCTTCCTGGGGGTGGAGGCCTGGTCGAGGACCGGGCCGCGGGGACACTAAAGCCCCGAAATCATCTCAAGATAACCTCAAGAAGTGTCAATACCATCAAGAAAGGGCAGGTAACTTCAATATTCCTACTTCCTCTTGTGGGTTAGAATTATTTCTTGTTTTCCTGTGGGATGCATTTTTTTCTTCATTTGATGATCCACGAGTGTTTGAAGGAAGACTTACGCGGGACAATAACGGAAGACCTTTACAAAGATGTCGAAAGTCAAAGGATAGATTACCTTTTGGTAAAGGAAATTAGGTCAGAGCTGAAATGACTTGGGTTCGATTCCTATGACAGGACAGAAGTGTTTGGGCAATACTTAATTTCACCTGATGCCTCTGTTCACCATTCTATGTTACATTCTATTGGAAGGTCAATCATTGACCTAGGAGGGGAATAGGACCTCATAAGCCTAACAGCTGGGCTTCCTGTCCCCGACAAAAGTAAATATAATGTTCTGTATTAAATAATTATATATAAAAAAGGTCTTATAT
>NC_091167.1:19256460-19303960 GCF_040958095.1 Procambarus clarkii
TTACACACACACCCATTACACACTCACCCATTACACACACACCCATTACACACACACCCATTACACACTCACCCATTACACGCACACCCATTACACACACACCCATTACACACACACCCATTACACACACACCCATTACACACTCACCCATTACACACACACCCATTACACACTCACCCATTACACACACACCCATTACACACACACCCATTACACACACCCATTACGCACTCACCCATTACACACACACCCATTACACACACACCCATTACACACACACACCCATTACAGACTCACCCATTACACACACACCCATTACACACTCACCCATTACACACACACCCATTACACACTCACCCATTACACACACACCCATTACACACTCACCCATTACACACACACCCATTACACACTCACCCATTACACACACACCCATTACACACACACCCATTACACACACACCCATTACACACACACCCATTACACACTCACCCATTACACACTCACCCATTACACACACACCCATTACACACACACCCATTACACACACACCCATTACACACACACCCATTACACACACACCCATTACACGCACACCCATTACACACACACCCATTACACACACACCCATTACACACACACCCATTACACACTCACCCATTACACACACACCCATTACACACACACCCATTACACACACACCCATTACACACACACCCATTACACGCACACCCATTACACACACACCCATTACACACACACCCATTACACACTCACCCATTACACGCACACCCATTACACACACACCCATTACACACACACCCATTACACACACACACCCATTACACACACACCCATTACACACACACCCATTACACACTCACCCATTACACACTCACCCATTACACACACACCCATTACACACACACCCATTACACACACACCCATTACACACTCACCCATTACACACTCACCCATTACACACACACCCATTACACACACACCCATTAAAGCCACCCAGAAATCCCATAACTCAAACATCACGACCCAACAAACTTGTTGGACAATATTTATGTGAACGTTCCCTGAGGGCGGGGAAGTTCCTGTCTCCCCCTGAGGGCGGGGAAGTTCCTGTCTCCCCCTGAGGGCGGGGAAGTTCCTGTCTCCCCCTGAGGGCGGGGAAGTTCCTGTCTCCCCCTGAGGGCGGGGAAGTTCCTGTCTCCCTGAGGGCGGGGAAGTTCCTGTCTCCCCCTGAGGGCGGGGAAGTTCCTGTCTCCCCCTGAGGGCGGGGAAGTTCCTGTCTCCCCCTGAGGGCGGGGAAGTTCCTGTCTCCCCCTGTGGGCGGGGAAGTTCCTGTCTCCCCCTGAGGGCGGGGAAGTTCCTGTCTCCCCCTGAGGGCGGGGAAGTTCCTGTCTCCCTGAGGGCGGGGAAGTTCCTGTCTCCCCCTGAGGGCGGGGAAGTTCCCGTCTCCCTGAGGGCGGGGAAGTTCCCGTCTCCTTGAGGGCGGGGAAGTTCCTGTCTCCCCCTGAGGGCGGGGAAGTTCCCGTCTCCCTGAGGGCGGGGAAGTTCCCGTCTCCTTGCGGGCGGGGAAGTTCCTGTCTCCCCCGAGGGCGGGGAAGTTCCTGTCTCCCTGAGGGCGGGGAAGTTCCTGTCTCCCTGAGGGCGGGGAAGTTCCTGTCTCCCGGAGGACGGGGAAGTTCCTGTCTCCCTGAGGGCGGGGAAGTTCCCGTCTCCCTGAGGGCGGGGAAGTTCCCGTCTCCCTGAGGGCGGGGAAGTTCCAGTCTCCCTGAGGGCGGGGAAGTTCCTGTCTCCCCCTGAGGGCGGGGAAGTTCCTGTCTCCCTGAGGGCGGGGAAGTTCCTGTCTCTCCCTGAGGGCGGGGAAGTTCCTGTCTCCCTGAGGGCGGGGAAGTTCCTGTCTCCCTGAGGGCAGGGAAGTTCCTGTCTCCCCCTGAGGGCGGGGAAGTTCACGTCTCCCTGAGGGCGGGGAAGTTCCCGTCTCCTTGAGGGCGGGGAAGTTCCTGTCTCCCCCTGAGGGCGGGGAAGTTCCTGTCTCCCTGAGGGCGGGGAAGTTCCTGTCTCTCCCTGAGGGCGGGGAAGTTCCTGTCTCCCTGAGGGCGGGGAAGTTCCTGTCTCCCTGAGGACGGGGAAGTTCCTGTCTCCCTGAGGGCGGGGAAGTTCCCGTCTCCCTGAGGGTGGGGAAGTTCCCGTCTCCCTGAGGGCGGGGAAGTTCCAGTCTCCCTGAGGGCGGGGAAGTTCCTGTCTCCCCCTGAGGGCGGGGAAGTTCCTGTCTCCCTGAGGGCGGGGAAGTTCCTGTCTCTCCCTGAGGGCGGGGAAGTTCCTGTCTCCCTGAGGGCGGGGAAGTTCCTGTCTCTCCCTGAGGGCGGGGAAGTTCCAGTCTCCCTGAGGACGGGGAAGTTCCTGTCTCCCTGAGGGCGGGGAAGTTTCTGTCTCTCCCTGAGGGCGGGGAAGTTCCAGTCTCCCTGAGGACGGGGAAGTTCCTGTCTCCCTGAGGGCGGGGAAGTTCCTGTCTCTCCCTGAGGGCGGGGAAGTTCCTGTCTCCCTGAGGACGGGGAAGTTCCTGTCTCCCTGAGGGCGGGGAAGTTCCTGTCTCTCCCTGAGGGCGGGGAAGTTCCTGTCTCCCTGAGGACGGGGAAGTTCCCGTCTCCCTGAGGGCGGGGAAGTTCCCGTCACCCTGAGGGCGGGGAAGTTCCCGTCTCCCTGAGGGCGGGGAAATTCGTGTCTCCCCTGAGGGCGGGGAAGTTCCTGTCTCCCCCTGAGGGCGGAGAAGTTCCTGTCTCCCCCTGAGGGCGGGGAAGTTCCTGTCTCCCCCTAAGGGCGGGGAAGTTCCTGTCTCCCCCTGAGGGCGGGGAAGTTCCTGTCTCCCCCTGAGGGCGGGGAAGTTCCTGTCTCCCTGAGCGCGGGGAAGTTCCCGTCTCCCTGAGGGCGGGGAAGTTTCCGTCTCCCTGAGGGCGGGGAAGTTCCCGTCTCCCTGAGGGCGGGGAAATTCCTGTCTCCCTGAGCGCGGGGAAGTTCCCGTCTCCCTGAGGGCGGGGAAGTTCCTGTCTCCCTGAGCGCGGGGAAGTTCCCGTCTCCCTGAGGGCGGGGAAGTTCCTGTCTCCCCCTGAGGGCGGGGAAGTTCCTGTCTCCCTGAGCGCGGGGAAGTTCCCGTCTACCCTGAGGGCGGGGAAGTTCCCGCCACCCTGAGGGCGGGGAAGTTCCCGTCTCCCTGAGGGCGGGGAAGTTCCTGTCTCCCTGAGCGCGGGGAAGTTCCCGTCTACCCTGAGGGCGGGGAAGTTCCTGTCTCCCTGAGGGCGGGGAAGTTCCCGCCACCCTGAGGGCGGGGAAGTTCCCGTCTCCCTGAGGGCGGGGAAGTTCCCGTCTCCCTGAGGTTATCATGGATACAAGCCGCCGGCTTCCTGTCCTCGTCGAGGCCACTAGTCTCAGGTAAACTCGAGTAAACTTGTGTAAACTCAAATAAACTTAGGTAAACTCAAGTAAACTTGGGTAAGCTCATGTAAACTTGGATAAACTCAGCTAAACTTGGGTAAACTCAACTAAACTTAGGTAAACTCAAGTAAACTTAGGTAAGCTCATGTAAACTTGGGTAAACTCAACTAAACTTAGGTAAACTCAACTACACTTAGGTAAACTAAACTAAACTCAGGTAAACTTAGGTAAACTCAACTACACTTAGGTAAACTCAACTAAACTTAGGTAAACTCAACTACACTTAGGTAAACTCAACTAAACTCAGGTAAACTTAGGTAAACTCAGGTAAACTTAAGTAAACTTGTGTAAACTCACTAAAAGCTGTTACCTGTTTACATAGGGTAGTCCAAGCAGCGTGGATAATGTTTGTTTACATCCGGTAAAAGGAAGCTTGACTGAAGCTTGGCTGAAGCCAGGAAGCTTGACTGAAGAGACTTAACCTTACACGCAGTGAACACTAACTTTGTGCTGACCTTTGACCTCCCACAACTGTGGTGAAGTTGGCCCGTCGCACTCCCGTGGCTGGCACCCTGGCTCTCTAGGCCACTTGTGCCAAGGGTTCGAACCCCCAGAACGGAGGCACACAGGCGCACGAGCAAGCGACAACATCTGTTGGAGATGATGGGACCAGCTGACAGGTGTTTAGTTTGATGTTAAATATATGTCTGAGGTGGTTAGCTTGAGATGCTTTCGGGGCTTTATGTCCCCGCGGCCCGGTCCTCGACCAGGCCTCCACCCCTAGGAAGCAGCCCGTGACAGCTGACTAACACCCAGGTACCTATTTTACTGCTAGGTAACAGGGGCATAGGGTGAAAGAAACTCTGCCCATTGTTTCTCGCCGGCGCCCGGGATCGAACCAGGGACCACAGGATCACAAGTCCAGTGTGCTGTCCGCTCGGCCGACCGGCTCCCCACACCAACCACTTTTGGATTAAAGATTTTGGATTTTGGATTAAAGCTCGATTTATCCTAGTATCCTATTCAATAGGCTTCTTTCTACCGTTTAATCCATCCTTCTCCCTTGTCAATTCCATTCTATGATCAATCCCCACCCATTCTATTCGCCTATTTCCCCCCTATTCAATCGTGCTTCTTCCCTATTTAATCACTCAGCCTTCCCTAAGTCGCTGAGAATATCCAAGTTCCCCCAACTCCCAAAAGACCATTTTTTCCATTTTCTATGACCAGAGTTGGTCGAGGGATTTTTGAAATTCAGTCAATAAATGCCAAAAATGCCGGAAACTTTACTAACCCTTATATTTCCGGCAGACAAAAAGTTTATAAATCTTGTGACACACGCCTCTGAAAACACAATATTGAAACGACTCGTGTATGTAAGCTATTGTGAATATTAATATTGTATTGATATTAAGCAGAATTCTCTTGCCCATGTGGTTGGCAACACCTTGTTGCCATATTGTATTTTTTGTTTTTTTTATTTGAGCGGTTGAAAGGAAATTCAAAATGGAGGGAAAATGCCTTGAAAGAGACGGTTATCGTCTATTGTCTTTATATGCTCACTTGGGGGACTGTCAGCTCCAACGATATCAATATATAGGCAGAATTCCCAGCTCACATCTCACCTATATACATACATATACATACATACATACATTCTAGGATAAGACACATATTCGCTTCTAAATGTCAGACCATAAATCAATTGTAAAAATGAACTTTGGAGAGTTAATTTTTCAACTAACCCCCGACAGTGAAGAAAAACATAAAGAATACTGAGAAGATTCGTGTTAGAATAATTAATCTTATCTTTTCGGTCATATTCAGCAACATACGTATATGTATATATATATTTATAAGACCTATATGGTATGGTGAAAAATGCAAGACAAATTACTGGAACACTGTCAAGAGAGGAGCCATCAGCGTGGCGGCGGCCAGTCACTCCGTTTCTAAGTGATGTTGCTTGTTTTATCGCCGCATTAGGCCATAAACCAGTCGCTCAGAGTCTGATTGCAAGTTTACATGCAATCAGGGACCCATCAGACTGTGGCCGGCGGCTAGACAGAACCGCGCGAATGATACAAAAAAAATATAGCAAGGGGGAGAAATATTAAAGGAACGACATAGCTACGGAGTCTATATTTTTCCTGTGGGTGTTTTCAGCTGCAACTATTATATAAAATTCTAAATAAAAACAAAAGTAGTAGTATTTGGAGGTAAAAAAAAAGAGAGAGAAAGAAAAAAATGTAGAATTCAAACGAATTTTTTTTTTTAAATTATTGCAAACCGAGCGACCGTTGGCCTCATGCGCGGGAAAATTAAGCGGGATTTTATATTCGCGTTCTGGCACTAATGTTTTATTTGGTGTGTCTTGACAGTGATGGTAACATATTAGTGTGTTTGTTTGTTACCATCTGATCTTCATGTGATGATTTCCTTTGGTGTTATTGAGGGGTTTTGTTGGCTTAAAGTCTTCAGGGATGAAGAGAAATGTTTTTTATGTTAGTTTCTGTGTACTTTGAGGCATGTTTGTGTGTTTATTCTCTCTCTCTCTCTCTCTCTCTCTCTCTCTCTCTCTCTCTCTCTCTCTCTCTCTCTCTCTCTCTCTCTCTCTCTCTCTCTCTCTCTCTCTCTCTCTCTCTCTCACTCTCTCACTCTCACTCTCTCTCTCTCTCACTCTCACTCTCTCTCTCTCTCTCTCTCTCTCTCTCACTCTCTCACTCTCTCTCTCTCTCTCTCACTCTCACTCTCACTCTCTCTCTCTCTCTCTCTCTCTCTCTCTCTCTCTCTCTCTCTCTCTCTCTCTCTCTGTCTCTCTCTCTGTCTCTCTCTCCCTCTCTCTCTCTCTCTCTCTCTCTCTCTCTCTCTCTCTCTCTCTCTCTCTCTGTCTCTCTCTCTCTCTCTCTCTCTCTCTCTCTCTCTCTCTCTCTCTCTCTCTCTCTCTCTCTCTCTCTCTGTCTCTCTCTCTCTCTCTCTCTCTCTCTCTCTCTCTCTCTCTCTCTCTCTCTCTCTCTCTCTCTCTCTCTCTCACTCTCTCTCTCTCTCTCTCACTCTCTCACTCTCTCACACCTAGGGAGCAGGACGCCTTCATCTACGACGCCACAGTGCTGGATTACCTCGTGGGACAGGACGATGAATGTACCCTTCTAACTGTGGGCGCCTGGTACCATATGACCGGCTACGGCATCGCCTTTCCCCGGGGTTCGAAACACACCCCTCACTTCAACGAGAAACTCATGTCTTATAAGGATAATGGTGAGTTGTGAGGCTGGTTGGTTTGTGTTGAGAGTTAGATCTTGTAACTGATGCTTCTGTTCACCAAGAGAGGTATGCGTGTGGGTACATGGGAGCCCTTGTAGGTGGGGGGAGGGGTATTGATAAGCCACTTGCAGGCTTATCAGCAGGCTTATCCTGTCCCAGATGACGGGAGTTATATTGAATATAGAAGCACTTAAGTCCCATTCACGTGGAAGCCATTGACTTATGGAATAGGATGGGAAAGGGACGCCATTGGCTAAGGGGAAGTGATCCCCTTAGCCAATGGCTAAGGGGATCCTACCACGCAAAATGGGGAAAAGGGAGGTGTATAGTTACTTAATGGAAAAGGAAGATTAGAACCGACCCCATCCCATCACTCGAGTGGAAAAGGGAACAGCACTACCTAATGTAAAAGCCAAAGGGATAGTTTAGCCCACTTTTACCCCACCATCCCACCAGCATCACGTTCCAGCGCCCCACTCCTTTTCCAGGCGACATGGAACGGATCCAGCGGTTCTGGTTGACGGGCGCTTGTAAGCCCAAGAAACAGAACAAGCGAGCGTCCGAACCTCTAGCGCTTGAGCAGTTCCTCTCCGCTTATCTCCTGCTGTTCTCCGGCGTCCTGCTGGCCCTCATCCTGCTGCTGCTTGAGCACGTCTACTTCAAGTACGTGAGGAAGCACTTGGCCAAGACGGACTCAGGAGGCTGCTGTGCACTCATCAGCCTGGTGAGTTAAGCGCCATGTTTGTTTACATTCTCGACTTTAGACTCTCATTTGACCGTACAAATTAGATTATTATTACTTCTATTATTTCTATTGTTTCTTTGGGAATTTAGTTAGCTGAGAAGACAGAGAATAAGTTAAAGAAGAGAAGAGGAAGAAGAGAGATTCTCTGGTATAGTAAACTTTGCGTTATTTGTACATTGTTGTGGGTAAGATATGGCGCAGTACAGTGGACTAGGCTTTATCCGGACGCCCTGTCAAAGCGGCCTCACTGCCTGGCGACCACTAGTTGCTATGGTTTCATCCCGTGTGTGTTGTGGTTACCTGGTGATGCTGGTGGGATGCTGTGTCATCTCTCTCAGTATATCTCTCTGTCTCTCTCTCTGTATCTCTCTCTCTCTCTCTCTCTGTATCTCTCTCTCTCTCTCTCTCTCTCTCTCTCTCTCTCTCTCTCTCTCTCTCTCTCTCTCTCTCTCTCTCTCTCTCTCTCTCTCTCTGTATCTCTCTCTCTGTATCTCTCTCTCTCTCTCTCTCTCTCTCTCACTCTCTCTCTCTCTCTCTCTCTCTCTCTCTCTCTCTCTCTCTCTCTCTCTCTCTCTCTCTCTCTCTCTCTCTCTCTCTCTCTCTCTCTCTCTCTCTCTCTCTCTCTCTCTCTCTCTCTCTCTCTCTCTCTCTCTCTCTGTATCTCTCTCTCTCTCTCTCTCTCTCTCTCTCTCTCTCTCTCTCTCTCTCTCTCTCTCTCTCTCTCTCTCTCTCTCTCTCTCTCTCTCTCTGTATCTCTCTCTCTCTCTCTCTCTCTCTCTCTCTCTCTCTCTCTCTCTCTCTCTCTCTCTCTCTCTCTCTCTCTCTCTCTCTCTCTCTCTCTCTTTCTCTCTCTCTCCCCCCATTCTATCCATGTCTTCACCACATAGCGTGACGGACCATCCAAGCGTGACCACCGGCCACTGGCGATATTCTACGCAACAAAAGCGTGACTGTCACCCTCCTTCACACTCCTCACACTGAATTCTAACTACTACACTATGAATAAAACTCTCTACCCTCTCACTCACTCACTCACCTCTCACTCACTCACTCACTCACTCACTCACTCACCTCTCACTCTGGACACACTACAAAATAGTAACAGGAATTGGATAAAATCGATAGGGAAGATTTCCTGAGATCTTGAACTTCAAGAAGGTCATAGATTTAAATTAAATTAACTAAATAAACATGCCGAAGAAATATAAGAAAATTCACTTTCACAAACAGAGTGGTAGACGGTTGGAACAAGTTAGGGGAGAAGGTGGTGGAGGCCAAGACCGTCAGTAGTTTCAAAGCGTTATATGACAAAGAGTGCTGGGAAGACGGAACACCACGAGCGTAGCTCTCATCCTGTAACTACACTTAGGTAATTACACACACACACACACACACACATTACCTGTTGATTGACGGTTGAGAAGCAGGACCAAAGAGCCAGAGCTCAACCCCCGCAAGCACAATTAGGTGAGTACACACATACACACACACACACACACACACACACACACACACACACACACACACACACACACACACACACACACACACACACACACACACTACTGGAATTCAACACGAGCAAATGTAAAGTTATGGAAATGGGACTAGGAGATAGGAGACCAAAGGGACAGTACACAATGAAGGGGAACAGCCTACCTGTAACGATGCGTGAAAGAGACCTGGGTGTGGACGTAACACCTAATCTATCTCCTGAGGCACATATAAATAGGATAACGACAGCAGCGTACTCTACACTGGCAAAAGTTAGAACATCATTCAGAAACCTAAGTAAGGAGGCATTTAGGGCACTTTACACTGCCGACGTAAGGCCAGTCTTAGAGTATGCCGCCTCATCATGGAGTCCCCATCTGAAGAAGCATATAATGAAACTGGAAAAGGTTCAGAGGTTTGCAACGAGACTCGTCCCAGAGCTACGAGGGATGGGGTATGAGGAGCGCCTGAGGGCACTGTGCCTTACGACACTAGAAAGAAGAAGGGAGAGGGGGGACATGATAGGAACGTATAAGATACTCAGAGGGATTGACAGAGTGGACATAGACGAAATGTTCACACGGAATAGTAACAGAACGAGGGGACATGGATGGAAGCTTGAAACTCAGATGAGTCACAGAGATATTAGGAAGTTTTCTTTTAGCGTGAGAGTAGTGGGAAAATGGAATGCACTTCAGGAACAGGTTGTGGAAGCAAATACTATTCATAATTTTAAAACCAGGTATGATAGGGAAATGGGACAGGAATCATTGCTGTAAACAACCGATGCTCGAAAGGCGGGATCCAAGAGTCAATGCTCGATCCTGCAGACACAACTAGGTGAGTACAACTAGGTGAGTACACACACACACATAATAAACTGGAAAAGGTTCAAAGGTTTGCCACCAGGCTAGTTCCCAAACTGAGACGTATGAGCTATGCGGAGAGATTACGGGAATTAAACCTCACGTCGCTGGAAGATAGAAGAGTTAGAAAGGGACATGATCACCACATACAAGATTCTCAAAGGAATTGATAAGGTAGATAAAGGCAGGATGTTTAACACAAGAGGCAAATACACTAAGGGGGACAGTGGAAATTGAGTGCCCAAATGAGTCACAGAGATATAAGAAAGAACTTTTTTAGTATCAGAGTAGTTAACAAATGGAATGTATTATTCAGTGATGTGGAGGAGGCTGACTCCATACACAGTTTCAAATATAGATATAATAGAGCCCAATAGGCTCAGGAACCTGTACATCAGTTGATTGACAGTTGAGAGGCGGGACCAAAGAGCCAGAGCTCAACCCCCACAAACACAACTAGGTGAATACACATACACACACATATACACATATACACACACAAACATGCGCATACACACTTCCTCTCTGAATTTCAGCTGGCCACTGTCTTACAGCCAACTCAGACCCTTAGTTCTTCTGAATTTGCCCTCAGACCATCTCTGCTTCCCAGCCTAACTCTACCTCACACTTCTTTGCCTCACAGCCCCGCTATGCCTCTCACCCTTTTCTTAGCTCCCTCTCTCCTACTACCTCACAGCCACTCATCACAAGCACTACAGCTGTCTCTCACTACCTATACCAACAGAAAGAAATGCACAGAAATGCTCCGAGAATTCTAGTAACATTGTGGTCAAAAAGAGTCTTCGGGTTTGCCATGCAAATGCTGATGGAATTATAAAGTAGAGGAAGTAAGAGAAAGGATTAGTGAAACAGAATCTGATTTAATTGCAATACAAGAAACAAAAATCAATTGTATGTTCTCGATGCAATGTATCCAAGGGGGGGGTGCCAAGTAATAAGGAAATAAATAAAATAAAGGCATAGAGGAGAAGTTGCACTCGCAGTAAAGCGAAAGTGGAAGTTCGTGGAACTGGGAGATCAAAATGCAAATGTATACACAGACTCCATAACTGGGACTCTGACAGCATATGGGAAAAAGATAGCGGGTCCTGGTAATTTATACAACACCTCCTCCCCCACCCCCCACACCTCACCCCTGGAAACCACAGTTGCGAAAAGAAAATTCTTAAAAGAGCATATAAAGGAGATACTTGAAGCCTATTAGACCAGATCTTCACCCAGATGAGGAAGACATTAAGAACTTGGAGCACGAACTACCACTAGGAGTTAGTGATGATTGTGTGATGGTATATACTGAGTTTATGACTGAACTTGAAGCAGTAAACATACGACGAAGGCTCTTGGAAAGGAGAGCAAACTATAGAGGAAGGGATTACACGACAGTAACAGAGTATGTGAAAAAATGTACAACGGGTGGAAGAACATAGAGAGAAGAGAGTATATGATGTGATGGACCAAGTTAAACTGAGATTCAAAGAGGCAGAAGAAACAGTCACAATAACGTGGCTAAAATATGTTGACCAGACCACACACTAGAAGGTGAAGGGACGACGACGTTTCGGTCCGTCCTGGACCAATCTCAAGTCGATTGTCTTGATCGACTTGAGAATGGTCCAGGACGACCGGTGTGTGGTCTGGTCAACAGGCAGAAGAGATAATAAGAAAAACAAGCGGGAGAATATATACCCCCGATGGTTCAAAGGACAGTGCAAAGAAGCAAAAACGAAAAGCATGAGAGAGAGAGAGGAAGAAATACAAAAGCCAAAGTACAGAACAAAAACCGATTAGATGCAACAGGACTAGGAACAAATGCATAAATATTAGAAGAGTGTCGGAAAGAAAAACTATGAAAATTATACTGTTTCTAAAGCAAAGCAGCAACCAAAACTCCTACAGAGTCATATGGGAATAGAGATGACAGTGAATAACCAAGTGACAAGGTTATGAATAAGGAGAGGTGGAGAGTCAGGAAATAATATGGACACCTGCGAGGAACTCAATGCCAGCTTCCACGGGATGTTCACAACTGATCCTAAACTGCTCACGGTGCTAGAAGAGGAGGAGGATACCCTAGATGAGAGACTGTTAAATATATAGGCAACAGCAGAGGAAGTAAGGAAACAAATAGCATCACTAGACACAACTAAAGCTATTGAACCCGAGAAATATCACCATGGATGTTAAAAGAAGCAGTACAGACCCTCAGCGTACCTCTGGCATTTATATTTGATGAATCACTTACAAAGTCGGCAACATTGTAGTACCAATATACAAGAAAGGAGATACAAGAGAGGCACTTAACTGCAGAACAGTGTCACTAACGAGCATTCCTTGCAAAGTACTTGAAACAATAAGGATAAGACTAGTTACACACCTGGAGACAATTAAATATGTACACCAGCATCAACATGGCTTCAAGGAAGGGAAATCATGCATGACAAACCTACTGCAGTTCTATGATAACGAGACAAAAAAATGCAGGACAGGGAAGGTTGGGTAGATTGCATATTTCTGGACTGGCAAGCAGCCTTAGATACAGTACCTCGCAAGAGATTTCTACATAAACTTGAGAGAATAAGAGAGAGAGAGAGAGAATTTTCCACCTCCCGCCTGTCTACGGACAAGTGGGAGTAGGTGGAAAAGCACTAACATGAGTAGAGAATTACCTAACAGACAGGAGCCAGAGAGTAACAGTGAGGGGCGAGAAGTCGGATTGGCATATGGTAACAAGCGGAGTGCCTCAAGGATCGTTGTTGGGACCAACTACTGTTTCTCATTTATATAAACGACCTATCTACGGGAGTTGAGTCATTTATTTCAATATTTGCACATGATGCAAAACTAATGAGTTGTGACAGATGAGGATTGTAAGATTTTCCAAGACTACTTAAATAAGCTGCAGAGTTGGTTCAGGAAATGGCTACTGGAGTTCAACATCAGCAAGTGTAAGGTGATGGAAATGTGACCAGAACAGTACACGATGTAGGGAATTTACCTCCTGATAATGAGTAGCAACAAACACCTGTGAGTGGACATAACACCAGATCGCTGTGCATCACCTACGTGAGACCAGTCTTAGATTATGCTGCCCCATCAATAGAGCCCCCATAAAAAACACATAAGGAAACTCGAAAAAAGTTTACAAGTTTGCAGTGAGGATCGTAACAGAATTACGAGGGATTACGAGGGAATGGGGTATGAAGAGAGACTGAAGGAACTAAACATGACGACGCTAGAAAAAAGGAGATAGTGAGGAGACATGACACAGATGTAGAATATGCTCATGAGTGACAGAGTGGATAAAGATGAAACGTTCACATTGAATACCAATACAAAAAGAGGCCTTGGATGGACGCTCGAGGCCCAGATGAGTCATAGAGATGGTGGAAAGTTTGCTGAAGAGTAGTGGAGATATGAGAAGACTTCTCCTTGTCTCCAGGCGCCTGGCAGCTGGGGTGGACAGCGCTTCGGAATTCGTAGTCCTGAGGTTCCGGGTTCGATCCCCGGTAGAGGTGGAGACAAATGGGCAAAATGTTTCTTTCACCCTGATGCCCCTGTTACCTATCAGTAAATAGGTTCCCTGGGAGTAAGACAGCTGCTACGGGCTGCTTCCTGTGGGTGTGTAACAAAGAGGAGGCCTGGTCGAGGACCGGGCCGCGGGAACGCTAAGCTCCGAAATTATCTTAAGATAACATTAACCAGATAACTTCTATAAGGAGAAGGTTATAGAAGCAAACTACATTCATAATTTTAACAGTAGGTATGATAGTGAAAATAGACCACTCATCATTGCATTACGAAATTGGCGGCAAGAAAACGGGGTCCGAGAGCTAATGCTCGACCCTTGTAAGCACAAATGAGCAAGTACAAGTAGGTGAGTACACACACACACACACTCAGCGCTCTGGGGTCGTAGTCCTAAGGGCCCGAGTTCAATTCCCGACTGAGGCAGAAACGAACGGACAGAGTTTCATTCACCCCGGTGCCCCTGTTCACCTAGCAGTAAATAGGTACCTGGGAGTTAGACAGCTGCTACGGGCTGCTTCCTTGGGGATGTGGGTGTGTGTGTGTGTTAGAGAATATGTAATATTCTATGTAATATATATGAGAATATATGTAGCTGATTTCACAGACATGGATTGTCTTTTTCATGTTCCCCCTCTCTGTCCCATCTCTCTGTCTTCACCCCTCCCACACTCTCCTACACTCTCCCACACTCTCCCACACTCTCCCACACTCTCCCACACTCTCCCACACTCTCCCACACTCCCCCACACTCTCCCACACTCTCCCACACTCTCCCACACTCCCCCACACTCTCCCACACTCTCCCACACTCTCCCTCACACTCCCACACTCTCCCACACTCTCCCACACTCCCCCACACTCTCCCACACTCTCCAACACTCTCCCACACTCTCCCACACTCTCCCACACTCTCCCTCACACTCCCACACTCTCCCACACTCCCCCACACTCTCCCACACTCTCCAACACTCTCCCACACTCTCCAACACTCTCTCACACTCTCCCACACTCTCCAACACTCTCCCACACTCTCCAACACTCTATCACACTCTCCCACACTCTCTAACACTCTCCCACACTCTCCCACACTCCCCCACACTCTCCCACACTCCCCCACACTCTCCCACACACTCTCCCACACTCTCCAACACTCTCCCACACTCTCCAACACTCTCCCACACTCTCCCACACTCCCCCACACTCCCCCACACTCTCCCACACTCCCCCACACTCCCCCACACTCTCCCACACTCTCCCACACTCCCCCACACTCCCCCACACTCCCCCACACTCCCCCACACTCTCCCCCACACTCTCCCACACTCCCCCACACTCTCCCACACTCTCCCTCACACTCCCACACTCCCCCACACTCCCCCACACTCTCCCACACTCCCCCACACTCTCCCACACTCTCCCACACTCCCCCACACTCTCCAACACTCTCCCACACTCCCCCACACTCTCTCATACTCCCCCACACTCTCCCACACTCTCCCTCACTCCCCCACACTCTCCCCCACACTCTCCCACACTCTCCCACACTCCTTCACACTCCCCCACACTCTCCCACTCTCTCCCACACTCTCCCACACTCTCCTACACTCTCCCACACTCCCCCACACTCTCCCACACACTCTCCCACACTCTCCCACACTCCCCCACACTCCCCCACACTCTCCCACACTCTCCCACACTCTCCCACACACTCTCCCACACTCTCCCACACTCTCCAACACTCTCCCACACTCTCCAACACTCTCCCACACTCCCCCACACTCTCCCACACTCTCCCACACTCTCCCACACTCTCCCACACTCCCCCACACTCTCCCACACTCTCCCACACTCCCCCACACTCCCCCACACTCTCCCACACTCCCCCACACTCCCCCACACTCTCCCCCACACTCTCCCACACTCCCCCACACTCTCCCACACTTTCCCACACTCTCCCTCACACTCCCACACTCCCCCACACTCCCCCACACTCTCCCACACTCTCCCACACTCCCCCACACTCCCCCACACTCTCCCACACTCTCCAACACTCTCCCACACTCTCCCACACTCTCCCACACTCTCCCTCACACTCCCACACTCTCCCACACTCCCCCACACTCTCCCACACTCTCCAACACTCTCCCACACTCTCCAACACTCTCTCACACTCTCCCACACTCTCCAACACTCTCCCACACTCTCCAACACTCTCTCACACTCTCCCACACTCTCCAACACTCTCCCACACTCTCCCACACTCCCCCACACTCTCCCACACTCCCCCACACTCTCCCACACACTCTCCCACACTCTCCAACACTCTCCCACACTCTCCAACACTCTCCCACACTCCCCCACACTCCCCCACACTCTCCCACACTCCCCCACACTCCCCCACACTCTCCCACACTCTCCCACACTCCCCCACACTCCCCCACACTCCCCCACACTCTCCCCCACACTCTCCCACACTCACCCACACTCTCCCACACTCTCCCTCACACTCCCACACTCCCCCACACTCCCCCACACTCTCCCACACTCCCCCACACTCTCCCACACTCTCCCACACTCCCCCACACTCTCCAACACTCTCCCACACTCCCCCACACTCTCTCATACTCCCCCACACTCTCCCACACTCTCCCTCACTCCCCCACACTCTCCCCCACACTCTCCCACACTCTCCCACACTCCTTCACACTCCCCCACACTCTCCCACTCTCTCCCACACTCTCCCACACTCTCCTACACTCTCCCACACTCCCCCACACTCTCCCACACACTCTCCCACACTCTCCCACACTCCCCCACACTCCCCCACACTCTCCCACACTCTCCCACACTCTCCCACACACTCTCCCACACTCTCCCACACTCTCCCACACTCTCCAACACTCTCCCACACTCTCCAACACTCTCCCACACTCCCCCACACTCTCCCACACTCTCCCACACTCTCCCACACTCTCCCACACTCCCCCACACTCTCCCACACTCTCCCACACTCCCCCACACTCCCCCACACTCTCCCACACTCCCCCACACTCCCCCACACTCTCCCCCACACTCTCCCACACTCCCCCACACTCTCCCACACTCTCCCTCACACTCCCACACTCCCCCACACTCCCCCACACTCTCCCACACTCTCCCACACTCCCCCACACTCCCCCACACTCTCCCACACTCTCCCACACTCCCCCACACTCTCCAACACTCTCCCACACTCCCCCACACTCCCCCACACTCTCTCATACTCCTCCACACTCTCCCACACTCTCCCACACTCTCCCTCACTCCCCCACACTCTCCCACACTCTCCCCCACACTCTCCCACACTCTCCCACACTCCTTCACACTCTCCCACACTCTCCCACACTCCCCCACACTCCCCCACACTCCCCCACACTCTCCAACACTCCCCCACACTCCCCCACACTCTCCCACACTCCCCCACACTCTCCCTCACTCTCCCACACTCTCATTTAGGGAGCATATCAACCCGCTTCCATCAATCCTCCCACCCGTCACTGCTCAATTGTATTCCTGAGTAGTTAGCTTTCATCTCGCTTGAGATAGCTTTCCGTGGCGCTGTGTGTGTAATTAACAGTGGCACTGGCATTGTCAGGGCCACAGGGGCTGTCATTAGCACGGGGTGACACCTGGGGGCCAGTGCCAGGGACGGGTGGCACTCTGGTGGCACACACAGGAAGTGTCGAAAGTGTTTCTGAAGTGTTTTATTAATACTGTCTCTGTCTACTTGAGATTGTGTTCAATGTTAAGTGTTTTTTGTTACTTAAGTGTGTTGTTACTTAAGTATGTTTCTTGTTACTTAAGTGTATTTCTCACTACTTAAGTGTATTTCTCATTTGCTTAAGTGTATTTCTCATTTGCTTAAGTGTATTTCTCACTAATTAAGTGTATTTCTCACTACTTAAGTGTATTTCTCATTACTTAAGTGTATTTCTCACTACTTAAGTGTATTTCTCACTACTTAAGTGTATTTCTCATTGCTTAAGTGTATTTCTCACTACTTAAGTGTATTTCTCATTGCTTAAGTGTATTTCTCATTGCTTAAGTGTATTTCTCATTACTTAAGTGTATTTCTCACTACTTAAGTGTATTTCTCATTACTTAAGTGTATTTCTCACTACTTAAGTGTATTTCTCATTACTTAAGTGTATTTCTCACTACTTAAGTGTATTTCTCATTGCTTAAGTGTATTTCTCACTACTTAAGTGTATTTCTCATTGCTTAAGTGTATTTCTCACTACTTAAGTGTATTTCTCATTACTTAAGTGTATTTCTCATTGCTTAAGTGTATTTCTCATTACTTAAGTGTATTTCTCACTACTTAAGTGTATTTCTCATTACTTAAGTGTATTTCTCACTACTTAAGTGTATTTCTCATTACTTAAGTGTATTTCTCACTACTTAAGTGTATTTATCATTACTTAAGTGTATTTCTCACTACTTAAGTGTATTTCTCATTGCTTAAGTGTATTTCTCATTACTTAAGTGTATTTCTCACTACTTTAGTGTATTTCTCATTACTTAAGTGTATTTCTCACTACTTAAGTGTATTTCTCATTGCTTAAGTGTATTTCTCATTACTTTAGACATGTATTATTAGGAACTGCTGTAACAGCTGTTTGAAGTTGTATCCTCTATACCTCATATAGATGTATACACATAGTTGTATAGATGTATAGATACAGTTGTATAGATGTATAGATATAGTTATATAGTTGTATAGATATTGTTGTATAGATGAATATAGTTGTATAGATGTATAGCTCATACTCCTGTTTTGCCAGTAAAGTAGAAATTGGTACTTTTGGCAGTAAAGTAGAAATTGGTACTTTTGGCAGTAAAGTAGAAATTGGTACTTTTGGCAGTAAAGTAGAAATGTGTACTTTTGGCAGTAAAGTAGAAATGTGTACTTTTGGCAGTAAAGTAGAAATTGGTACTTTTGGCAGTAAAGTAGAAATTGGTACTTTTGGCAGTAAAGTAGAAATTGGTACTTTTGGCAGTAAAGTAGAAATGTGTACTTTTGGCAGTAAAGTAGAAAATTGGTACTTTTGGCAGTAAAGTAGAAATTGGTACTTTTGGCAGTAAAGTAGAAATTGTTACTTTTGCCAGTAAAGTAGAAATTGGTACTTTTCGACAACCGGGAAAACTATTTTCTACTTATGTTTCAAAGACAAACTAACCTAACCTTCCAAGGCCTAATTCACGCTGTCTGAGGCCTAATTCACGCTGTCTGAGGCCTAATTCACGCTGTCTGAGGCCTAATTCACGCTGAGGCCTAATATAGTACATATGTGTACTATACTAGGCCTAAGGATATATAAGTTTGTTTTATGTTTCATTTTGGGGGGACTCTATAAATTGAATAGTACAAAGTTCTACTATCTAATTGCTTAGTACGTCATTATTTGTACTATGGTTTACATAGTTATAAAAAGTCCTTTGTAAACAAAAGAGGGGGATTGTATGATGACATAAACTCTACGTTAATCACACGACATATTTCACATTTGACTGTAAGAAAGACTCCATGAAAATGGTCTTTCCCACTTTCCCTCTATTACCTCTCTATTTCCCTCTCTATTCCCCTTTCTATTCCCCTCTCTATTCCCCTCTCTATTCCTCTCTCTATTCCCGCGCTCTATTGCTCGTGTCCCCCACAGAGCATGGGCAAGTCGTTGACATTCCGCGGGGCGGTGTTCGAGGCTCAGAACAAGCTACGGCGCCACCGGTGCCGGGACCCGCTCTGCGACACGCACATCTGGAAGGTCAAACACGAACTAGACATGGCCAGGGTCAAGATCAAACAGCTGGAGAAAGAACTCGAGTCCCACGGCGTCAAACCCTCCCGGAAATTCGCCACCAGGTTGGTATTGCTTTTGGGAAAACGGGGGGTAGAAAATGGGTATTTGCGGGAGCTATAGGGGTAACTCTTCTTGATACTCTTCTAATAGGCATCTCGGTATTCCTTCTCTTTTTTTATTCTTTTTCTCTTGGTGGGAGCAGAAAATGGAGGAAGGAGTTGCACAGGTAAGTTGGTCGCTTTAAGAGAGGCATTTTCACGCAATTTACTCTCGGAAGGAACGGAAAGAATGCAAGAAAATCGACAACAATCCTCTACCGTTGGTCGGAAAAAAGAAAACGTGAATTGCCCTCATCTTTCTTGCAGTCCCATTTTCTTTCTTTTTATGTTTTCTTTCTCTAACCCCAAACTGGATATTTCTTTTTAAATTCCTCCTGATACTAACTTAACATAGCTAACCTGTTCATCCTTGTACATATAGCCCGTGTTATTAGTGAAGTTTCAATTTAACTCTAGGATTATTTTGTCGAGTTTGATCTGCAGATCTGTTCCATTCTGGCCTTACAGAGGGCGAGAACTTCACGTTAAATGAACATTTGTGTTCTTGTTCTGCGACAGTCATGGGGATATTGAGTTGAAATATTTGCAAACAAACAAACACACACGTCTACACTGCGCTTTTCTCTGGACTTGAGGTAAACAAATATAAAAAATGGTGATTATGATCATGTAGGAATTGTGATGTGGAAACAAACCTATTGTGAGTTGTAGGTACGGCTGGGTTATATTATTGTGAGTTGTAGGTACGGCTTGGTTATACTATTGTGAGTTGCTGGTACGGCTGGGTTATATTATTGTGAGTTGCTGGTACGGCTGGGTTATATTATTGTGAGTTGCTGGTACGGCTGTGTAATATTATTGTGAGTTGCTGGTACGGCTGGGTTATATTATTGTGAGTTGCTGGTACGGCTGGGTTATATTATTGTGAGTTGCTGGTACGGCTGTGTAATATTATTGTGAGTTGCAGGTACGGCTGGGTAATATTATTGTGAGTTGCAGGTACGGCTGGGTAATATTATTGTGAGTTGCAGGTACGGCTGGGTTATATTATTGTGAGTTGCAGGTACGGCTGTGTAATATTATTGTGAGTTGCAGGTACGGCTGGGCAATATTATTGTGAGTTGCAGGTACGGCTGGGCAATATTATTGTGAGTTGCAGGTACGGCTGAGTAATATTATTGTGAGTTGCAGGTACGGCTGGGTATAATTACGCTATTCTGTATGAATGTCAAGTGTGAGTTGAGCTGTTGCATGTTTAGGTTCAGTTAAGCGGCAGTTTAGAGTGCAGTTGCAGTAAGTTAGAGCTACTGGTTGCATGAGAGAAAACTATAGAGTTATAAGGAGGTTTGGACGAGTGGAATTGTGTTGCGTGAGCAGCTTCGGGTGATTGCTGTGAGTTGCAGGTGCGGCCTGTGCATATTAAGGTGTGTTGCGGGGAAGGAGGAACGTCAGTAGGTGTTGCAAGGTGCGTGACGGAGGTATATAAGATTGTGTTGCAATAGGGGCGAGCAGGTGCAGTTGTTGCACACTCACTCAAAGCACACTGCCCCCGTGTGGCTGGCGCGCGTGTGCACTCCTGCACTCAACTGTGGTGCGGAAACAATTAAAAGTAATTGTTTTGAGTTGCGACATCCGTACTACAATCACCCCCCCCCCCACCACCCCCTAATACTACCACACACCGTCACCACCACCACCACACAACCACCACACCACCACCACCACACCACCACACTACACCACCACCACCATCACACCACCACCACACCACCATCACCACACCACCATCACACCACACCACCACCACACCACCACCACACCACCACCACACCACCACACCACACCACCACCACCATCACACCACCATCACACCACCACACCACCACCACCACACCACCACCATCACACCACCATCACACCACCACCATCACACCACCACCACCACACCACCACCACACCACAACACCACCACCACACCACCACCACACCACCACACCACCACCACACCACCACACCACCACCACACCACCACCACCACACCACCATCACACCACCACCACCACCACCACACCACCACCACACCACCACCACCACACCACCATCACACCACACCACCATCACACCACCACCACCACCACCACACCACCACCACCACCACCACACCACCATCACACTACACCACCACCACACCACCACCACACCACCACCACCATCACCACACCACCACCACACCACCACCACACCACCACACCACCATCACCACACCACCATCACACCACCACCACCACCACCACCATCACATCACCACACCACCACCACCACCACCACCATCACACCACCACCACCACCACCACCACACCACCACCACACCACCACACCACCACCACCACCACACCACCATCACCACACCACCATCACACCACCACCACCACCACCACCACACCACCACCACCACCACCACCATCACACCACCACCACCACCACCACCACCATCACACCACCACCACACCACCACCACCACACCACCACCACACCACCACCACACCACCACACCACCACCACACCACCACCACACCACCACACCACCATCACCACACCACCATCACACCACCACCACCACCACCACCATCACATCACCACACCACCACCACCACCACCACCATCACACCACCACCACCACCACCACCACACCACCACCACACCACCACACCACCACCACCACCACACCACCATCACCACACCACCATCACACCACCACCACCACCACCACCACACCACCACCACCACCACCACCATCACACACCACCACCACCACCACCACCACCACCATCACACCACCACCACACCACCACCACCACACCACCACCACACCACCACCACACCACCACACCACCACCACACCACCACCACACCACCACACCACCACCACACCACCACCACACCACCACCACACCACCACACCACCACCACACCACCACCACCATCACCACACCACCACCACCATCACCACACCACCATCACACCACCACCACCACACCACCACCACCACCACCACCACCACCACCAAACCACCACACCACCACCACACCACCACACCACCACCACCACCACACCACCACACCACCACCACCACCACCACACAACACCACCACCACCACACCAACACCACCACACCACCACCACCACACCACCACCATCACCAACACCGCCACCACCACCATCACCACACCACCACCACACCACCACCACACCACCACCACACCACCACCACCACCACACCACCACCACACCACCACCACACCACCACCACCACCACACCACCACCACCACCACACCACCACACCACCACCACACCACCACCACCACCACCACCACCACCACACCACCACCACCATCACACCATCACCACCACCACACCACCACCACCATCACACCACCACCACCACCACACCACCACCACCACCACCACCAAACCACCACACCACCACCACCACCACCACCACACCACCACACCACCACCACCACCACACCACCACCACCACCACACCACCACCACCACCACCACCACACCAACACCACCACACCACCACCACCACACCACCACCACCACACCACCACCATCACCAACACCGCCACCACCACCATCACCACACCACCACCACACCACCACACAACCACCACACCACCACCACACCACCACACCACCACCACACCACACAACCACCACACCACACCACCACACCACCACACAACCACCACACCACCACCACACAACCACACCACCACACCACCACCCCAACACCACCACACCACCACACAACCACCACACCACCACACCACCACACCACCACACCACCACCACACCACCACCACTTCACACCACCACCACCACACCACCACACCACACAACCACCACACAACCACCACACCACCACACCCCCACACCACCACCACCACTTCACACCACCACCACCACACAACCACACCACCACACCACCACACCACCACCACCACACAACCACCACACCACCACCACACAACCACACCACCACACCACCACCCCAACACCACCACACCACCACACAACCACCACACCACCACACCCCCACACCACCACCACCACACAACCACACCACCACACAACCACACCACCACACCACCACACACCACCACCTTAGAGTCTTAGAGTATGCCGCCTCATCATGGAGTCCCCATCTGAAGAAGCATATAATGAAACTGGAAAAGGTTCAGAGGTTTGCAACGAGACTCGTCCCAGAGCTACGAGGGATGGGGTATGAAGAGCGCCTGAGGGAACTGTGCCTTACGACACTAGAAAGAAGAAGGGAGAGGGGGGACATGATAGGAACGTATAAGATACTCAGAGGAATTGACAGAGTGGACATGTGTTCACACGAAATGTTCACACGGAATAGTAACAGAACGAGGGGACATGGATGGAAGCTTGAAACTCAGATGAGTCACAGAGATGTTAGGAAGTTTTCTTTTAGCGTGAGAGTAGTGGGAAAATGGAATGCACTTCAGGAACAGGTTGTGGAAGCAAATACTATTCATAATTTTAAAACCAGGTATGATAGGGAAATAGGACAGGAGTCATTGCTGTAAACAACCGATGCTCGAAAGGCGGGATCCAAGAGTCAATGCTCGATCCTGCAGACACAACTAGGTGAGTACACAACCACCACACCACCACACCCCCACACCACCACCACCACTTCACACCACCACCACCACACCACCACACCACCACACCACCACCACCACACAACCACCACACCACCGTAGAGCCAGTAAGGAACAGGTCTGCATCATGTATTAAACACCTTTACTCCCCCAATAAACCCATTTTAGGCTGTTTTAATGATTCCTTCACTGTTGTGATAATGTTTTAAGGGTGTAATGAGCCTCTCTGTGTGTGAAGCCAGCATCCTGTCTCGCCCCATCACACGGGCCATGTTGGTCTCTATCCCGCGGGTCATCACCTTAGCTACACTCCAGTTTACAGGTGTAGGGAACAGGAAGCCTGTAACTGGGTGGTTTTATCCAGGTTTCCCTCTATAGGACAATCGTTTCTGTACTGCCAGAGGGAGTCAAACCTAGTCCCTTGCTTGTGGGTCGAGAACGTAGACCACTGTGCCACAGCACACACACACAGTGGGATGGTGGCTGAGTGGACAGCGATCTATACTCGTGGACCTAGGGACCGGGGTTCGATCCCCGGTTCCTAGGTGTTAGGAAACTTAGATAAGGCGTCTGGGTGTCTACAGTGACACGCAGCTTAGGTGCCCTACAGTGACACACAGCTTAGGTGCCTACAGTGTCTCACACCTTAGGTGCCTACAGTGACACACACAGCTTAGGTGCCTACAGTGACACGCAGCTTAGGTGCCTACAGTGACACGCAGCTTAGGTGCCCTACAGTGACACACACCTTAGGTGCCTACAGTGACACACACAGCTTAGGTGCCTACAGTGACACGCAGCTTAGGTGCCTACAGTGACACACACCTTAGGTGCCTACAGTGACACACACAGCTTAGGTGCCTACAGTGACACGCAGCTTAGGTGCCTACAGTGTCTCACACCTTAGGTGCCTACAGTGTCTCACACCTTAGGTGCCTACAGTGACACACACAGCTTAGGTGCCTACAGTGACACACACAGCTTAGGTGCCTACAGTGACACACAGCTTAGGTGCCTACAGTGACACACACAGCTTAGGTGCCTACAGTGTCTCACAGCTTAGGTGCCTACAGTGACACACACCTTAGGTGCCTACAGTGACACACACAGCTTAGGTGCCTACAGTGTCTCACAGCTTAGGTGCCTACAGTGACACACAGCTTAGGTGCCTACAGTGACACGCAGCTTAGGTGCCCTACAGTGACACACACCTTAGGTGCCTACAGTGACACACACAGCTTCGGTGCCTACAGTGACACACACAGCTTAGGTGCCTACAGTGTCTCACACCTTAGGTGCCTACGGTGACACACACAGCTTAGGTGCCTACAGTGTCTCACACCTTAGGTGCCTACAGTGACACACACAGCTTAGGTGCCTACAGTGACACACACCTTAGGTGCCTACAGTGTCTCACACCTTAGGTGCCTACAGTGACACACACAGCTTAGGTGCCTACAGTGTCTCACAGCTTAGGTGCCTACAGTGTCTCACACCTTAGGTGCCTACAGTGACACACACAGCTTAGATGCCTACAGTGACACACACAGCTTAGGTGCCTACAGTGACACACAGCTTAGGTGCCTACAGTGACACACACAGCTTAGGTGCCTACAGTGTCTCACAGCTTAGGTGCCTACAGTGACACACACCTTAGGTGCCTACAGTGACACACACAGCTTAGGTGCCTACAGTGTCTCACAGCTTAGGTGCCTACAGTGACACACAGCTTAGGTGCCTACAGTGACACGCAGCTTAGGTGCCCTACAGTGACACACACCTTAGGTGCCTACAGTGACACACACAGCTTCGGTGCCTACAGTGACACACACAGCTTAGGTGCCTACAGTGTCTCACACCTTAGGTGCCTACAGTGACACACACAGCTTAGGTGCCTACAGTGTCTCACACCTTAGGTGCCTACAGTGACACACACAGCTTAGGTGCCTACAGTGACACACACCTTAGGTGCCTACAGTGTCTCACACCTTAGGTGCCTACAGTGACACACACAGCTTAGGTGCCTACAGTGTCTCACAGCTTAGGTGCCTACAGTGTCTCACACCTTAGGTGCCTACAGTGACACACACAGCTTAGGTGCCTACAGTGACACACAGCTTAGGTGCCTACAGTGACACACACAGCTTAGGTGCCTACAGTGACACACAGCTTAGGTGCCTACAGTGACACACAGCTTAGGTGCCTACAGTGTCTCACAGCTTAGGTGCCTACAGTGACACACAGCTTAGGTGCCTACAGTGACACACAGCTTAGGTGCCTACAGTGACACACAGCTTAGGTGCCTACAGTGACACACACCTTAGGTGCCTACAGTGACACACAGCTTAGGTGCCTACAGTGACATACAGCTTAGGTGCCTACAGTGACACACACAGCTTAGGTGCCTACAGTGACACACACAGCTTAGGTGCCTACAGTGACACACACAGCTTAGGTGCCTACAGTGACACACACAGCTTAGGTGCCTACAGTGACACACACAGCTTAGGTGCCTACAGTGACACACACAGCTTAGGTGCCTACAGTGACACACAGCTTAGGTGCCTACAGTGACACACACAGCTTAGGTGCCTACAGTGACACACAGCTTAGGTGCCTACAGTGACACACAGCTTAGGTGCCTACAGTGACACACACACCTTAGGTGCCTACAGTGACACACACAGCTTAGGTGCCTACAGTGACACACACAGCTTAGGTGCCTACAGTGACACACACAGCTTAGGTGCCTACAGTGACACACACAGCTTAGGTGCCTACAGTGACACACACAGCTTAGGTGCCTACAGTGACACACACAGCTTAGGTGCCTACAGTGACACACACAGCTTAGGTGCCTACAGTGACACACACCTTAGGTGCCTACAGTGACACACAGCTTAGGTGCCTACAGTGACACACACCTTAGGTGCCTACAGTGACACACAGCTTAGGTGCCTACAGTGACATACAGCTTAGGTGCCTACAGTGACACACAGCTTAGGTGCCTACAGTGACACACACAGATTAGGTGCCTACAGTGTCTTACATCTCTAGATAAGGAATCTCTTAGAAACTCTTAGAATCTCTTAAAAACTCTTAGAATATCTTAGAAACTCCTAGAATCTCTTAGAATCTCTTAGAAACTCTTAGAATCTCTTAGAAACTCTTAGAATTCCTTATAAACTCTTAGATTATCTTAGAAACTCTTAGATTCTCTTAGAATCTCTTAGAAACACTTAGAATCTGTTTAAAACTCTTAGGGTCTCTTATAAACTCTTAGATTCTCTTAGAAACTCTTTGAATCTCTTAGAAACCCTCAGAATCTCTTAGAAACTCTTAGAATCTCTTAGAAACTCTTAGAATCTCTTAGAATCTCTTAGAATCTCTTAGAATCCCTTAGAAACTCTTAGGGCTTCTAAGGGCTTTTGTGTACCTTCATCTGTGTGTGGGGGAGATGTGAGTCTGTGAGGCGGGGAGAGCAGGATGCTGGCAAGATGTAGGGAGGCTGGGTGCTCGCTAGTGCACTGCAGAGGTTACTGCTCTTGCATCTGATGTAATGCTGTATGTGTGTCTCTCTCATGTCAGCTCTTGTGGCTCTCTTTCTCTCTCTCTTGTCTCTCTTTCTCTCTGTCTGTCTGCTTCTCTCTCTCTGTCTCTGTCTCTCTGTCTCTGTCTCTCTGTCTCTCTCTCTCTCTCTCTCTCTCTCTCTCTCTCTCTCTGTCTCTCTCTCTCTCTCTCTCTCTCTCTCTCTCTCTCTCTCTCTCTCTCTCGTGGCATGATCCTGTATTGTAATAACAAATTTTGTTATATTTTTTTTTTTATATAATCTGACAATGTTTTCCAGATTACTATGATTTATTCA
This sequence comes from Procambarus clarkii, assembly GCF_040958095.1. Taxonomy (NCBI): domain Eukaryota; kingdom Metazoa; phylum Arthropoda; class Malacostraca; order Decapoda; family Cambaridae; genus Procambarus; species Procambarus clarkii. The sequence goes on from NC_091167.1 coordinate 19,284,291, forward strand.
GATGGTCTGACTGGGGGGTTTTGGGGTCTTGATAATTCTTATCCACATAATACATAAATATATAAATATATAAATATATTTGTTTTTTTTCTTTTTGAAACTATAGTTCCCTTTTGAGAGAGAATCTTGCATTTTGTATATTATTGCCCCTTATATATCATCCTTTTCTACCTAGGATAGACTCACAGATTATCCTTATTAGTCTTGAAGTGTAAATAGTTTTGGGAGAGGGAGAGATGTGTATGTATATATATATATATATATATATATATATATATATATATATATATATATATATATATATATATATATATATATATATATATATGTTAAACTTTTATTTAACAAAAAAATTATTAAAACTTTACTTATTAAATAAAATTATGAATTTTTGTTCAGTAAAATTAATGTATCACTACAATTGATAAGGTTAATTTTGAATAAAAAAAATTGATAGTGACAAATTTTAATTGTAGTTTTGTAATGTAGATCAATAATAAAACTTTTATTGGTTAATGTTGAAATAAATATGATGAGTTTAAGTACAAAAGCCCCAAACTCTCTCTCTCTCTCTCCTTTCTTTAAGACTAGCATCTATTGGCCGAATTAGTTGCCATTATTTATTGAATTGCCTGTTCTGCCTTGTTCCTTTACTACCCTTCCCCCTCTCCCCCCCTCTGTCTCTCTCTCTCTCTCTCTCTCTCTCTCTCTCTCTCTCTCTCTCTCTCTCTCTCTCTCTCTCTCTCTCTCTCTCTCTCTGTCTCTCTCTCTCTCTCTCTCTCTCTCTCTCTCTCTCTCTCTCTCTCTCTCTCTCTCTCTCCCCTGTTACCTCTCACTCCTCTCTCTCACTCACCCCCCCTCACTCTCCCTCCTCTCCCCCTACCCCCTCCCCTCCACCCCCCCTCTCTCCCCAGCCCGGCCACATTCCAATTTCAATATTTATTTACATATGATTTTGTAAGTTATGTGAATTCTGTTTTGATTATTGTTGTGTGTGTGTGTGTGTATGTATGTGTGTATGTATGTATATATGTATGTATGTGTGTATGTATGTGTGTGTGTCACATCTCTCACTGAAGGCTCTCTCCCTCCTCTACCTTCCCTTCCCTGGGTGTATAGCAATATTCTTACCAGCTGCTGGAAGCCCTCAGTTCGGGAGGGCGAAGAAGAGGCTACGCCGCAGTTCTTAAACATCTACGCCAGGTAAGTCTCCCCTTGAATGGCCGTCTTGCTCCGTTTTCTTTCTCTCGCTCTCTGTCTGTCTGTCTGTCTGTCTGTCTCTCTCTCTCTCTCTCTCTCTCTCTCTCTCTCTCTCTCTCTCTCTCTCTCTCTCTCTCTCTCTCTCTCTCTCTCTCTCTCTCTCTCTCTCTCTCTCCCCTCTCTCTCTCTCTCTCTCTCTCTCTCTCTCTCTCTCTCTCTCTCTCTCTCTCTCTCTCTCTCTCTCTCTCTCTCTCTCTCTCTCTCTCTCTCCCTCTCTCTCTCCCTCTCTCTCTCTCTCTCTCTCTCTCTCTCTCTCTCTCTCTCTCTCTCTCTCTCTCTCTCTCTCTCTCTCTCTCTCTCTCTCTCTCTCTCTCTCTCTCTCTCATCTCCTCTTGCAACCTCTTAACGACTGCTTCAGCATCATTTGCTCTCGTGAGGCTTATTTAAAAAGAATATTCGATCCCTTTTTATAAGTGCTCGATCCTATATGCTCGATTTCTAAGTGGCGGAGGATGATCTTCACTATTCTCTATCATCATCATCACCCCCTCTCCCCTCCTTTCTCCTTCTGCTCTCCCACTTTCCTTCCCTTTCTGCCACTTCCCCATCTCTCCATGCCTACCTTCATTCTCCTTTCCTTCTCTCTCTCTACTCTTTCTTAACATTCCAACCACTCAAAAAAATTCTCGATTTCACCTTTTCCTTTCGTGTTAAAGAGCTTTCGGTACTATTTAAAAGCTCGGCTGTTTTGGTGTTCAGTCCATAAAAGAACCATTTTTTTTTTTTACAAACACTGTTTTACATTTAACCCTTAAACGACAGTTGACGTAATACGTCATATTTACGTCCTGTGATGAACGTTCATCACAGGACGATTTTCACTGTAAATAAATGAGGTAAATAGGTGTAAATCGCTATGATTTCCAAATGTTATTATACACCAAAAATTATTCATTAGAAGAATTTTTGAGCACGCCATCTCATCCAAAAATGATTTATTCCAACAGTTAAATTTTGAGATAATTGGTATATTTTTCATTCACTTATTTTTTTTTTACTCTGAATTTACAAAAAAAATTACAAAATTAATATGTAACTAATAATATAAATTTCAGGCATTACTGTCAGGTTTTAGAATATAACTAATATAATATTCTGTATATCCAAGGAAGTATATATATATATATATATATATATATATATATATATATATATATATATATATATATATATATATATATATATATATATATATATATATATATATAAAGGTTTCTAACCAGGTAAAAAAAATATATATATATATATATATATATATATATATATATATATATATATATATCATATAATAAAATACATATAGTATATAATTCACTTAAATGTAATTTATATACTGATTGTATTTGATTATTTTAACCAAGTTGTAAACTTTGCTGAAATATTTTAATAATTATATCAAAGTTTCGAAGAAATTCCTCCAAAGTTTTTCATGAAGATATCTCTGAAGTGATATCTTACGAGGTTGAAGTGATATCTCTGACTGGCCCAGATAAAATAGTGGCAACCTAGAGCAATGAGTTGCAACCTGCAAGGGGCAAAATAGCTAATTCCCTACGCGCCAATGACTCTCAGCTTTGTTAAAAATAAATTAGATCAAATCCCCTCATCTTGGGTATTTTCTGTTGACAAACGCGTCCTAACACTGCTTCAATTGCTGTCTGTAATTTCCTCCTGTAACCCCTAATTGCTCACTTGTAAAGAGTACTATAGACCCTCTGTGAAGAGCTAATTGTAAAATAATGGATATCTTTAATAAAGTATTCCATTATTTGTACAATTTCTTAATCCTCGTTGAAAACCTTTTTATTTAATTTTGTAGATCAATTATTTTAATGAGTATTTGATCCTCTTTACATAAAAAAATGTTGCTTGAAAAAAACATTTGAATTTCTTTTTGAAAAATGTAATGGCTTTGAAAACATTATTTGATGTAGATTATTTATTCTTTCACGTGCCTCATTCATTATCTATTCGACCACCTTTATAGAATTATTTACTATCATATCTGTATAGTCGAATACTTTTAAAGTATTAGGATAATTCGTGAAGTTATACATTCCATGTGAAGCGAAGGTCAAGCCTTCGTGAAGGGAATTAGATCCTTTTAAAACAGTGTCATCAAAGTACTCAGAGTATTTTTATATATTTATTTTATTATACTTTTATTTTATTATATATTTTTATATTTTTAGTATTTCAGAGAATTGAAAGTCATTTTTAAGAGTATTCATTCATCTTTAAACATTGCTTAATCCCTTAAAAATTACTTGCTCTTTAAAAATTTAACTTTATTCTTGTTTCAGACATTATCTTCTATAGACTGCTTGATCCTCTTTATGAAAACTTGATTCTAAATTTAGGGTGTTGGAATTAATATAGAATTGTCACGCCTTTCTGTCAAGAAGATTAAAATATTTGCTATCCTGGTTAGCTTAAAACACTGGCTATCTTGGTTAACCTAATGTTGCTAGTCCTTGAGAGGATATCATTATATTTTCAGATATGATGAAGTCCTCTCAATAATTATAGATTTTTTCTCTTCTTGAAATAATATAATTCTGTAAAAGTTTTAATTGATATACTCTTAACTTGAGGACTATTACTTATATGTTATAGGTTTTTGTAATAAGGAGATTTCATATTATATATATATATATATATATATATATATATATATATATATATATATATATATATGAAGGAAATCTAACAATGTATAACTTTTTAAACATTATCTCTCTCTCTCTCTCTCTCTCTCTCTCTCTCTCTCTCTCTCTCTCTCTCTCTCTCTCTCTCTCTCTCTCTCTCTCTCTCTCTCTCTCTCTCTCTCTCTCTCTCTCATTAAACATTTTTCCACACCTTCCAGAACCTTGGCTATAAAAAAAACACTAATGTGTTTTTCAACAAGATGGGCATAAGTTCCCTACTTAAATATTCATGAAAGCTCTGCGAAAAATAGAGCCTCCGTTTTCTTCCCTCGGTCCTCTAGCCCGTGCAACGATCCCCGTGATAAAACTGTCATACTCTAGCCATATTTTGTAGTGAAGACTTTAACCATTCTCGATATCGAAGGACAGGATAACCTGCTCCTGGACGCAGGTTCGAATCCTCGTCACGGCCCTTGTGGATTTGTTCACAGGATAACTCCACTTAAGCGAGCTCCTACTAACTCCTGTGGGTGTACCTGCTTTACTGATAGGTGAACAGTGGCATGAGGTGGAAAGGAAACGTGGCTAATTGTTTCTCTCCTAAGCAGTGAGTCCCCTCGGTTGTGAGCCTAAGATGTAGACTACTGTGACATGTTTTATTTGATTTTTAGGGAGGGAAATCAACCATTTTGGGAAGAATGTCACCCACTTTGGGAAGAATGTCGCCCACTTTGGGAAGAATGTCACCCACTTTGGGAAGAATGTCGCCCACTTTGGGAAGAATGTCGTCCACTTTGGGAAGAATGTCACCCACTTTGGGAAGAATGTCACCCACTTTGGGAAGAATGTCACCCACTTTGGGAAGAATGTCGCCCACTTTGGGAAGAATGTCACCCACTTTGGGAAGAATGTCACCCACTTTGGGAAGAATGTCGCCCACTTTGGGAAGAATGTCGCCCACTTTGGGAAGAATGTCGCCCACTTTGGGAAGAATGTCACCCACTTAGGGGAAAGAATCAACCACTTAGGTAATTATATCAACCAACTAGGGAAGGTATTCAATCACCTACGGAAGATAATCGAAATTTTAGGACGAAAATCATCCCCCAGGGGAGCCGGTCGGCCGAGCGGTGAGCACGCTGTACTTGTAATCCTGTGGTCCTGGGTTCGATCCCAGGCGCCGGCGAGAAACAATGGGCAGAGTTTCTTTCACCCTATGCCCCTGTTACCTAGCAGTAAAATAGGTACCTGGGTGTTAGTCAGCTGTCACGGGCTGCTTCCTGGGGGCGGAGGCCTGGTCGAGGACCGGGCCGCGGGGACACTAAAAAGCCCCGAAATCATCTCAAGATATCCTCAAGATAGGATGATGATTTTTTTAATCAAAAGCTACTCTTTCCGTCCAACTCGGGCAGCCTTCATGCCCGCACAGCCTCCCAGGTGGTAACTCAACTAAATAAAGTAAAATAAAATATAAACTCTATTAATTTTTGCACATTGATAATTGAAATAGTTTACTCAAAATTACAGCACATTTGTTACAGAAGAGAAAGCCACAATTTAGAAAATATATTTCTCCGGGAATTATAAAAAAAAATCAGGGTTTTGGCTGGAATGAACAAGTTTTATGATATATATATATATATATATATATATATATATATATATATATATATATATATATATATATATATATATATATATATATATATATATATGCGGAAAATCCACAGAGAAATATGAAATGAGGTGAACGTTTCGGCTTGTTAAAGCCTTTGTCAACACCAGACTGACTCAGTCTTTGAGTCAGTCTGGTGTTGACAAAGGCTTTAACAAGCCGAAACGTTCACCTCATTTCATATTTCTCTGTGGATTTTCCGCATAAAATGATCAGTGTTTTGTGATCGTCAATTGCACATATATATATATATATAAATATATATATATATATATATATATATATATATATATATATATATATATATATATATATATATATATTTGTCAATAAAGTCATGTGAATAACTTTTCATAATGTTAAATACAGCAGTGTTTAATAGTGTTTATTTTCAGGTAATAATTTAATGTTAATATTTTTCCAGGAGTAGATTTCATGGGGCATATACTCAACCATTTACGAAACCTGTAGATCTTTCCTCAATCATGGTGGCTATGTTTACATTTAGTAAACAGTTTATGAGCTCCGAAGCACTACGAGGCTGTTTACAACTGTTTACTAAATGTAAACCCAGCCGCCATGATCGAGAAAAGATGTAAAGGTTTCGTAAAAGGGGGTTGGGTTCTTACCGCTTCATTTAATTGGTTGTGCCTTAGTGTAACTGTTTTGGTTAGGTGATGTTGAACATAACTCGGGTCTAACCAACTATGTTCATTGATTTTCATGCAAAGTGTATTTCTGTATGTTTATGTATGATATTTGACTTTTATCATTGATGAGTTAATGCTATTGTGTAGTCTTCCCCTCCCCCCTGTCTATTTTCCCCCTGTCTATTCTTAATTCCCTCTATGCATGCTTCCTTCTGTCTATCCATGCTTCTCCTTGGTCTATTATCTCTCCTATGAGGTCATCCAGCTGTCTACGTACTGTCAACTATCTACCAATCATCTACTGTCTCTTCTAACACTCATCCATCTACCAGTCATCTACTGTCTCTTCTAACACTCCTCCAGCTACCAATCATCTACTGTCTCTTCTAACACTCCTCCAGCTACCAATCATCTACTGTCTCTTCTAACACTCCTCCAGCTACCAATCATCTACTGTCTCTTCTAACACTCCTCCAGCTACCAATCATCTACTGTCTCTTCTAACACTTCTAAAGCTTTTGAAAGAGTGATTAGGAATCAAATCTCCGGAAAACAATGAACTACACAACCCAGGACAACATGGATTTAGAGCGGGAAGATCCTGTCTGTCACGGTTACTCAACCACTATGACAAAATCACAGAAGCTTTAGAAGAAAAGGAAAATGTTGTATACACAGATTTTGCAAAGGCATTCAATGACCATGGAGTGATAGCCTATTAAATGAGGCCAGTGGGAATAACGGGTAAAGTGGGACGTTGGATTTTCAACTTTCTGTCAAACAGAATGGAGAGATTGATGGTCAATCAAGTAAGATTAAGCCCAAGTGTAGCTAAAAGCTCTGTACCCCAGGGCACGGCACCACTGCTCTGTACCCCAAGGCACAGTCCTTGCACCACTGCTCTGTACCCCAAGGCACAGTCCTAGCACCACTGCTCTGTACCCCAGGGCACAGTCCTTGCACCACTGCTCTGTACCCCAGGGCACAGTCCTTGCACCACTGCTCTGTACCCCAAGGCACAGTCCTTGCACCACTGCTCTGTACCCCAGGGCACAGTCCGTGCACCACTGCTCTGTACCCCAGGACACAGTCCTGACACCACTGCTCTGTACCCCAGGGCACAGTCCTGACACCACTGCTCTGTACCCCAAGGCACAGTCCTTGCACCACTGCTCTGTACCCCAAGGCACAGTCCTTGCACCACTGCTCTGTACCCCAGGGCACAGTCCGTGCACCACTGCTCTGTACCCCAGGGCACAGTCCTTGCACCACTGCTCTGTACCCCAAGGCACAGTCCTTGCACCACTGCTCTGTACCCCAAGGCACAGTCCTTGCACCACTGCTCTGTACCCCAGGACACAGTCCTGGCACCACTGCTCTGTACCCCAGGACACAGTCCTTGCACCACTGCTCTGTACCCCAGGACACAGTCCGTGCACCACTGCTCTGTACCCCAAGGCACAGTCCTTGCACCACTGCTCTGTACCCCAGGGCACAGTCCCTGCACCACTGCTCTGTACCCCAAGGCACAGTCCTTGCACCACTGCTCTGTACCCCAAGGCACAGTCCTTGCACCACTGCTCTGTACCCCAAGGCACAGTCCTTGCACCACTGCTCTGTACCCCAGGACACAGTCCTTGCACCACTGCTCTGTACCCCAGGGCACAGTCCTGGCACCACTGCTCTGTACCCCAAGGCACAGTCCGTGCACCACTGCTCTGTACCCCAGGACACAGTCCTTGCACCACTGCTCTGTACCCCAGGACACAGTCCGTGCACCACTGCTCTGTACCCCAAGGCACAGTCCTGGCACCACTGCTCTGTACCCCAGGGCACAGTCCTTGCACCACTGCTCTGTACCCCAGGGCACAGTCCTTGCACCACTGCTATTTCTCATTCTTATCTCAGATATGGACAAAAATACTAGTCACAGTTTCGTGTCATCCTTTGCTGATGATACAAAAATCAGCATGAAATTATTCTCCGTAGAAAACACTGAAAAACTACAAGCCGATGTTAAGAAAGTCTTTGATTGGGCAACAGACAATAACATGATGTTTAACGGTGACAAGTTCCAGGTACTGAGGCATGGTGGAAACGAGGAAGTTAAACGAACCACAGGGTACAGGACACAGGGTACACGACACAGGGTACAGGACACAGGGTACAAGACACAGGGGTACAGGACACAGCGTACAGGACACAGGGTACAGGACATAGGGTACAGGACACAAGGTACAGGACAAAGGGTACAGGACACAGGGTACAGGACACAGACACAATCACAGAAGGAAAGCAACATGTAAAAGATCTGGGAACTATGATGTCTGACGACCTGACATTTAGTGAACATAACCGAGCAAATATAGCGGCGGCGGCGGCCAGGACAATGATAGGATGGATTATGAGAACGTTCACATCCAGAGACCCACAGCAATGTTAATACTATTTACATCACTGGTGCTGTCCCGTCTTGAGTACTGCTCGGTACTCACTTCCCCTTTCAGAGCGGGAGAGATCTCTGAATTAGAGGGAATGCAGAGAACATATACGGCCCGCATAGACACGATAATACATCTAAATTATTGGGACCGTCTCAAAGTTCTCAAAATGTTCTCTCTGGAAAGGAGACGAGAGAGATATCACATAATATATACATGGAAGATACTGGAGGGCCAGATCCCAAATGTGCACAGTAGAATAACAACATACTGGAGCGAGAGATACGGAAGGAAATGCAGAATAGAACCAGTGAGGAGCAGAGGTGCCATAGGCACAATCAGAGAACACTGAACATCAGAGGTCCAGTGAGGAGTAGAGGTGCCATAGGCACAATCAGAGAACACTGACCATCAGAGGTCCACAGCTGTGCAACACCCTCCCAGCAAGCATTAGAAATATTGCTGTAACAAAGGTGGATGTCTTCAAGAGACACTTAGACAAGTTTCTGCATGAAATGCCGGACCAACGTGACTGTAGTGGATATGTGGGCCTGCGGGCTGCTCCAGCAAGTAACAGCCTGTTGGACCAAGTTATCACAACTCGAGCCTGGCCTCAGGCCGGGCTCGGGGAGTAGAACTCCTGAAATCCTCTTCAGGTAAGCTCCAGGTATATCTCTCTCCAGTCCTCCATCTAATCTTTTCAGCCCCTCATCTTGTCTCTTCCCATCCCCTAATATCTCTATCCCAAACAGTTATTTCTTTCGTCTCCATCACTAATCCGTCACCCCAGCAGTAACCCTCGACCTGTCCCCCCCAGCACTAACCCGTCACCCCAGCACTACTCCGTCACCCCCAGCACTAACCCGTCACCCCCAGCACTACTCCGTCACCCCCAGCACTAACCCGTCACCCCCAGCACTAACCCGTCACCCCCAGCACTACTCCGTCACCCCCAGCACTAACCCGTCACCCCCCAGTACTAACCCGTCACCCCCAGCACTACTCCGTCACCCCCAGCACTAACCCGTCACCCCCCAGTACTAACCCGTCACCCCCAGCACTACTCCGTCACCCCCAGCACTACTCCGTCACCCCCAGCACTAACCCGTCACCCCCCAGTACTAACCCGTCACCCCCAGCACTACTCCGTCACCCCCAGCACTAACCCGTCACCCCCAGCACTACTCCGTCACCCCCAGCACTACTCCGTCACCCCCAGCACTAACCCGTCACCCCCCAGTACTAACCCGTCACCCCCAGCACTACTCCGTCACCCCCAGGACTAACCCGTCACCCCCCAGTACTAACCCGTCACCCCCAGCACTACTCCGTCACCCCCAGCACTAACCTGTCACCCCCACCACTAACCTGTCACCCCCAGCACTAACCCGTCACCCCCAGCACTAACCCGTCACCCCCAGCACTAACCCGTCACCCCCAGCACTAACCCGTCACCCCAGCACTAATTCGTCACCCCAGCACTACTCCGTCACCCCCAGCACTAACCCGTCACCCCCAGCACTACTCCGTCACCCCCAGCACTAACCCGTCACCCCCAGCACTAATCCGTCACCCCCAGCACTAACCCGTCACCCCCAGCTCTACTCCGTCACCCCCAGCACTACTCCGTCACCCCCAGCTCTACTCCGTCACCCCCAGCACTAACCCGTCACCCCCAGCACTAACCCGTCACCCCCAGCACTAACCCGTCACCCCCAGCACTAATTCGTCACCCCAGTACTAATCCGTCACCCCCAGCACTAACCCGTCACCCCCAGCACTAACCCGTCACCCCCAGCACTAACCCGTCACCCCCAGCACTAACCCGTCACCCCCAGCACTAACCCGTCACCCCCAGCACTACTCCGTCACCCCCAGCACTAACCTGTCACCCCCAGCTCTACTCCGTCACCCCCAGCACTACTCCGTCACCCCCAGCACTAACCCGTCACCCCCAGCACTAACCCGTCACCCCCAGCACTAACCTGTCACCCCCAGCACTACTCCGTCACCCCCAGCACTAACCCGTCACCCCCAGCACTAACCCGTCACCCCCAGCACTAACCCGTCACCCCCAGCACTAACCCGTCACCCCCAGCACTACTCCGTCACCCCCAGCACTACTCCGTCACCCCCAGCTCTACTCCGTCACCCCTAGCACTAACCTGTCACCCCCAGCACTAACCCGTCACCCCCAGCACTAACCCGTCACCCCCAGCACTAACCCGTCACCCCCAGCACTACTCCGTCACCCCCAGCACTAACCTGTCACCCCCAGCTCTACTCCGTCACCCCCAGCACTAACCTGTCACCCCCAGCACTACTCCGTCACCCCCAGCACTAACCTGTCACCCCCAGCACTACTCCGTCACCCCCAGCACTAACCTGTCACCCCCAGCACTACTACGTCACCCCCAGCACTAACCTGTCACCCCCAGCACTACTCCGTCACCCCCAGCACTAACCTGTCACCCCCAGCACTACTCCGTCACCCCCAGCACTAACCCGTCACCCCCAGCACTACTCCGTCACCCCCAGCACTAACCTGTCACCCCCAGCTCTACTCCGTCACCCCCAGCACTAACCTGTCACCCCCAGCACTACTCCGTCACCCCCAGCACTAACCTGTCACCCCCAGCACTAACCTGTCACCCCCAGCACTAACCTGTCACCCCCAGCACTAACCGTGGACGTGTCCCCGACAGCACTAACCCGTCACCCCCAGCACTAACCCGTCACCCCCAGCACTACTCCGTCACCCCCAGCACTAACCCGTCACCCCCAGCACTAACCTGTCACCCCCAGCACTAACCTGTCACCCCCAGCACTAACCTGTCACCCCCAGCACTAACCGTGGACGTGTCCCCGACAGCACTAACCCGTCACCCCCAGCACTAACCCGTCACCCCCAGCACTAACCCGTCACCCCCAGCACTAACCCGTCACCCCCAGCACTAACCTGTCACCCCCAGCACTAACCTGTCACCCCCAGCACTAACCTGTCACCCCCAGCACTAACCCGTCACCCCCAGCACTAACCTGTCACCCCCAGCACTAACCCGTCACCCCCAGCACTAACCCGTCACCCCCAGCACTAACCCGTCACCCCCAGCACTAACCCGTCACCCCCAGCACTAACCCGTCACCCCCAGCACTAACCCGTCACCCCCAGCACTAACCTGTCACCCCCAGCACTAACCTGTTACCCCCAGCACTAACCGTGGACGTGTCCCCGACAGCACTAACCCGTCACCCCAGCACTAACCCGTAACCCCCAGCACTAACCTGTCACCCCCAGCACTAACCCGTCACCCCCAGCACTAACCCGTCACCCCCAGCACTAACCCGTCACCCCCAGCACTAACCCGTCACCCCCAGCACTAACCCGTCACCCCCAGCACTAACCCGTCACCCCCAGCACTAACCCGTCACCCCCAGCACTAACCCGTCACCCCCAGCACTAACCTGTCACCCCCAGCACTAACCCGTCACCCCCAGCACTAACCCGTCACCCCAGCACTAACCCGTCACCCCCAGCACTAACCTGTCACCCCCAGCACTAACCCGTCACCCCCAGCACTAACCTGTCACCCCCAGCACTAACCCGTCACCCCCAGCACTAACCCATCACCCCCAGCACTAACCCGTCACCCCCAGCACTAACCCGTCACCCCCAGCACTAACCCGTCACCCCCAGCACTAACCCGTCACCCCCAGCACTAACCTGACACCCCCAGCACTAACCCGTCACCCCCAGCACTAACCCGTCACCCCCAGCACTAACCTGTCACCCCCAGCACTAACCCGTCACCCCCAGCACTAACCTGTCACCCCCAGCACTAACCCGTCACCCCCAGCACTCACCTGTCACCCCCAGCACTAACCCGTCACCCCCAGCACTAACCCATCACCCCCAGCACTACTCCGTCACCCCCAGCACTAATCCGTCACCCCCAGCACTAACCCGTCACCCCCAGCACTACTCCGTCACCCCCAGCACTAACCCGTCACCCCAGCACTAACCCGTCACCCCCAGCACTAACCGTGGACGTGTCCCCGACAGCACTAACCCGTCACCCCCAGCACTAACCCGTCACCCCCAGCACTAACCCGTCACCCCCAGCACTAATCCGTCACCCCCAGCACTAACCCGTCACCCCCAGCACTAACCCGTCACCCCCAGCACTAACCCGTCACCCCCAGACTAACCCGTCACCCCCAGCACTAACCCGTCACCCCAGCACTAACCTGTCACCCCCAGCACTAACCTGTCACCCCCAGCACTAACCCGTCACCCCCAGCACTAACCCGTCACCCCCAGCACTAACCTGTCACCCCCAGCACTAACCCGTCACCCCCAGCACTAACCCATCACCCCCAGCACTAACCCGTCACCCCCAGCACTAACCCGTCACCCCCAGCACTAACCCGTCACCCCCAGCACTAACCCGTCACCCCCAGCACTAACCCGTCACCCCCAACACTAACCCGTCACCCCCAGCACTAACCCGTCACCCCCAGCACTAACCCGTCACCCCCAGCACTAACCCGTCACCCCCAGCACTAACCTGTCACCCCCAGCACTACTCCGTCACCCCCAGCACTAACCCGTCACCCCCAGCACTAACCCGTCACCCCCAGCACTAACCCGTCACCCCCAGCACTAACCCGTCACCCCCAGCACTAACCCGTCACCCCCAGCACTACTCCGTCACCCCCAGCACTAACCCGTCACCCCCAGCACTAACCCGTCACCCCCAGCACTAACCGTGGACGTGTCCCCGACAGCCTGGCGTCAGCGCGCGCCGAGCGGGAGATGGTGGGGTCGCGGGAAGTATTCGGAGTGAGAGACATGACCCGTAACCACATCTCCTCCAATGAGACAATGAGAGGCTCCTCTGCCTCCACCATCACCACCCTCACCCCCACCCCGGAGACCGGCGCCAGACAGAGGTAAGAGGGAGAGGGAAGGAGGGAGGGAAGGTAAGGAAGAGGGGATAAAGTGAGGGAAAAGGTAGGGGAGGGAGTTACGGTAGTGAGAATAGTTAAAGTTAAAGAAAGAAGGGAAAGGGAGAGTGAGGCATTGAGGGGGGGGAAGGAAGTAAATAAGAAACATAATAGATAAGATAAACCAGTAAAAGCCACACAGAAATGGACAGATAAACGTGGATAAAAACAGACAGATATGCCGTCTTGAAGTTCCTACAAGGGGGGGAAATTAATTCTGAAATTTTGAAAACTAAATTGAAATTTTTTTCCCTTCTGATTTTTCTCTCTTTTTTTACATTTTTTTCTATTTTTTTTTATTGTCACTTTTTTTTAAATCTGTGATTGGGAGATATTTTTTTATGAGCTTTCGGTTACAAAGATGAAATTCAGTGACGTACTTTAAGAGCCAGATGCACTCAGAACATACACTCAGACGCACTCGTAACACGTCACCACCCCAAGATAATTTCCTCAAGATTAAAGTTCGAGCAGACGCACTTAGAACATACAGACACACTCATAATACATCATCAGACGCACTCAGAGCATATACATACACTCAATAACCATTACTAGACGAATTCAGAGGCCACAGACGCACTCTGTGATCAGAGACGCACTCAGAAGATACAGACGCACTCAGAACACATCATCACTCGAGACACCTTTCTCAATTCCCACTTGTGAGTCAATCACGCCCACAATTCACACTTATTACTCAAACACACTTAGCCAGGAACTTCTTACTAAACACCACAGGCAAAGAAGACACAAGAGACAGAGTAAGGTGGACACACCGAGCCTCTTAAACCCGCACTCAGAACGAGGAAGATATCGAGAGCTTGGAACATGAACTACCACTAGGATCCAGTGGCCATTGTGTCCTGATCTTTTGACTACAGACTTAGAATTGTGGCCCACTGGATAATATGGTCTGGGGGAGAGGAGAGTTGACTATATAAAAGGGAACTATGGGAGGAAGTGCAGTGGGAGAGAAAGAACTTAGGAAAAACGGCTCCGCTGTTCTGTACTAAAGGCAGGACAAGAAATGATGGAACAAGTTCAAATGCAAGGAGGTGGAACGGGAAAAAGTTTCATACCAACAGTAAAGGAACAAGTTGGATGGAATATAATAACCCATGGTTTAATAGACAGTGTCAGGAAGCAAAAATGGCCAGCAGGCGGGAGTGGAGGAAGTACAGAAGACAAAGGACAGAGGACAACAGGATCAGATACAACAGAGTTAGGAACGATTACATTAACATAAGACGAACATCGGAAAGGGACTATGAGAACGATATTGCAATCAAAGCGAAAAAGCAACCTAAGTTACTATATAGTCATATAAGAAGGAAAATGTCGGTGAACGACCAAGTGACAAGACTAAGGAAGACAGAGGGGGGCATATACTGAAAGTGACAAGGAAATCTGCGAGACACTGAATGCCAGTTTCCATGGAGTGTTCACAACCGAGCCTGAGCAGCTCCCATTGTTGGAAGGGGTTACCCTAGATGAAAGACTATCAGATATAGAGGTGACAGCAGAGGTGGTAATGAAACAGTTGACAACTCTAGATGCAACTAAAGCAGTTGGACCAGACAAAGTATTACCGTGGATACTAAAAGAAGCAGCGCAGGCCCTCAGCGTGCCTCTGGCAATGATCTTTAATGAGTCACTTATGTCGGGAGAATTGCCCAGTTGCTGGAAGAAGGCAAATGTCGTGCCGATCTTCAAGAAAGGAGATAGGGAGGAGGCACTTAACTACAGACCCGTATCACTGACAAGCATCCCCTGTAAAGTACTTGAAAGTATAATCAGGGTTAAGACTAATTACACACTTAAGAGAGAAGTTTATATGTAAACAAACACCAACATGGTTCCAGGAAAGGGAAATCATGCCTAACAAACCTTCTGGAACTCTATGATACAGTAATAAGAATAAGGCAGGACAGAGAAGGTTGGGCAGACTGAATATTTCTGGACTGCCAAAAGTCTTTGATTCAGTACCTCACAGGACGTTATTTTGAGATGATTTCGGGGCTTAGCATTCCCGCGGCCCGGTCCTCGACCAGGCCTCCTTTTTGTTACACCCCCCAGGAAGCAGCCCGTAGCAGCTGTCTAACTCCCAGGTATCTATTTACTGCTAGATAACAGGAGCATAAGGGTGAAAGAAACATTTTGCCCATTTGTCTCCACCGGGGATCGAACCCGGAACCTCAGAATTACGAACCCTAAGTGTTGTCCACCCAGCTGTCAGGAGACTACTATGTACTCTTGAGAGGCAGGCGGGAGTAAGCGGAAAAGCCTGGGTAAAGAATTACCTAACAGGCAGGAGCCAGAGAGTAACAGTAAGGGGCGAGAAGTCGGACTGGTGAACAATAACGAGTGGAGTGCCTCAGGCAACGCTGCTGGGACCAATTCTATTTCTAATATACGTAAATGACATTACACACATAAATCACAATTGCGTGATGCATCAAATGAACAAATGCACAAGGGCCGTGACGAAGATTCGAACCTGCGTCTGAGTGCATCCCAGAGAGCAGTCCCTGAGCGATTAAGGCAGCGTCTGGGATGCTCTCGGACGCAGGTTCGAATCCTCGTCACGGCCCTTGTGGATTTGTTCGTAAATGACATGTCTACAGGAGTTGAGTCTTATATGTTGACGTTTACAGATGACGCGAAATGAGTCGAGTTGTGAGAGATGATGATTGAAAGATCCTGCAAAAGAACTTGAACAAGTTGCAGAGATGGTCGAAGAAATGGTTACTGGAGTTCAACACTAGCAAGTGTAAAGTTATGGAAATCGAATCAGGTGATAGGAGACCAAAGGGTCAATACACAATGAAGGGGAACTACCTACCTGTGACAAGTCGAGAAAGAGACCTTTGAGTCAAATCAAACTACAGAGGCACACATAAATAGGATAACATCAGCAGCGTACTCTATGCTAGTTAGAATATCATTCAGGAACCTAAGAAAGGAGCCTTTTAGAGCACTTTACACTGCCTACGTGAGACCAGTCTTAAAGTATGCAGCCCCATCATAAAGTCCCTACCTGAAGAAACACATAAGGAAACTGAAAAAGGTTCAGAAGTTTGCGACGAATCTCGTCCTAGAATTGCGAAGGATTGAGTATGAAGAGCGACTGAAAGAACTGAACCTGACGACGTTAGAAAAAAAGGAGGGAGCGGGAAGACATGATAGCAGCATTCAAAATACCCAGGGGAATTGACAAAGTCGAAATAGATGAAGTGTTCACACGTAATAATAACAGAACGAGGGGACATGGGTGGAAGCTGGAAACTCAGATGAGTCACAGAGATGTTAGGAAGTTTTCTTTTAGCGTGAGAGTAGTGGGAAATGGAGTGAACCAAAGGAGCACATTGTGGAAGCAAACTGTTCAGAATTCTAAAAGTAGATTTGATAGGGAAATAGGATAGAAGTCATTGCTTTAAAAAACCGGCAGCAAGATTGGCGGGGTCCAAGAGCTTATGCTCGATCCTGCAGGCAAAAAAAAGTGAGTACACACACACACACACACACACACACACACACACACACACACACACACACACACACACACAATTAGTAGAGCAAAATTAGTAGATGTTATAGACAGGAATTTCCTGACACAACATGTGAAGGAAGACACAAGGGAAAGAGGAGGAGATGCACCGAGCCTATTAGACCTGATTTTCACCCAGAACGTAGAAGATATCGAGAATTTAGAGCATGAAATACCTCTAGGGGCCAGTGACCATTGTGTCCTAGTCTTTGACTACATGATGGAATTCAAACTTATGACCATGGGACAAGAGATCTGCGAAAGGAGAGCTGACTACAGGAAAGGGGACTATAAGAGGATAAGGGACTATCTGGGTGAAGTGCAGTGGGAGGAAGAAATTAGAGGAAAAACAGTCCAAGATATGATGGACCTAGTCATACAGAAATGCCAGGAGGCCGAAGAGAGATTTATACCAACGGTAAAGGGAAAAAATAAGAAGGAATATAATAACCCATGGTTTAATAGACAGTGTCAGGAAGCAAAAATGGCCAGCAGGCGGGAGTGGAGGAAGTACAGAAGACAAAGAACAGAGGACAACAGAAGCAGATACAACAGAGCTAGGAACGATTACATTAACATAAGACGAACATCGGAAAGGGACTATGAGAACGATATTGCAATCAAAGCGAAAAAACAACCTAAGTTACTACACAGTCATATAAGAAGAAAAATGTCGGTGAACGACCAAGTGACAAGACTAAGGAAGACAGAGGGGGCATATACTGAAAGTGACAAGGAAATCTGCGAGGCACTGAATGCCAGTTTCCATGGAGTGTTCACTACCGAGCCTGAGCAGCTCCCATTGTTGGAAGGGGTTACCCTAGATGAAAGACTATCAGATATAGAGGTGACAGCAGAGGAGGTAATGAAACAGTTGACAACTCTAGATGCAACTAAAGCAGTTGGACCAGACAAAGTATCACCGTGGATACTAAAAGAAGCAGCACAGGCCCTCAGCGTGCCTCTGGCAATGATCTTTTATGAGTCACTTATGTCAGGAGACTTGCCCAGTTGCTGGAAGAAGGCAAATGTCGTGCCGATCTTCAAGAAAGGAGATAGGGAGGAGGCACTTAACTATAGACCTGTATCACTGACAAGCATCCCCTGTAAAATACTGGAAAGAATAATTAGGCTACGACTGGTTGCACACCTGGAGAACATTAGGTTTGTGAACAACCATCAACATGGGTTCTGGACAGGGAAATCGTGCCTAACAAACCTTCTGGAATTCTATGATAAAATAACGAGGATAAGATAGGACAGAGATGGTTGGGCAGACTGCATATTTCTGGACTGCCAAAAAGCCTTTGATACAGTACCGCACATGAGACTGCTGTTCAAGCTCGAGAGGCAGGCGGGGGTGGGGGGAAAGGTCCTAGCATGGATAAGGAACTACCTAACAGGAAGGAGCCAAAGAGTTACAGTAAGGGGCGAGAAGTCGGACTGGCGAACAGTAACAAGTGGAGTACCACAAGGATCGGTGCTGGGACCAATTCTATTTCTTGTATATGTTAACGACATGTTTACAGGCTTAGAGTCCTACATGTAGATGTTCGCGGATGACGCAAAGTTGATGAGAAGAGTTGTGACAGATGAGGATTGCAGGATCCTCCAAGAGGACCTGAACAGATTGCAGAGATGGTCAGAGAAATGGCTACTAGAATTCAACACGAGCAAATGTAAAGTTATGGAAATGGGACTAGGAGATAGGAGACCAAAGGGACAGTACACAATGAAGGGGAACAGCCTACCTGTAACGACGCGTGAAAGAGACCTGGGGGTGGACGTAACACCTAATCTATCTCCTGAGGCACATATTAATAGGATAACGACAGCAGCGTACTCTACACTGGCAAAAGTTAGAACATCATTCAGAAACCTAAGTAAGGAGGCATTTAGGGCGCTTTACACTGCCTACGTAAGGCCAACCTTAGAGTATGCCGCCTCATCATGGAGTCCCCATCTGAAGAAGCATATAATGAAACTGGAAAAGGTTCAGAGGTTTGCAACGAGACTCGTCCCAGAGCTACGAGGGATGGGGTATGAGGAGCGCCTGAGGGAACTGTGCCTTATGACACTAGAAAGAAGAAGGGAGAGGGGGGACATGATAGGAACGTATAAGATACTCAGAGGGATTGACAGAGTGGACATAGACGAAATGTTCACACGGAATAGTAACAGAACGAGAGGACATGGATGGAAGCTTGAAACTCAGATGAGTCACAGAGATGTTAGGAAGTTTTCTTTTAGCGTGAGAGTAGTGGGAAAATGGAATGCACTTCAGGAACAGGTTGTGGAAGCAAATACTATTCATAATTTTAAAACCAGGTATGATAGGGAAATGGGACAGGAGTCATTGCTGTAAACAACCGATGCTCGAAAGGCGGGATCCAAGAGTCAATGCTCGATCCTGCAGACACAACTAGGTGAGTACAACTA
>NC_091167.1:19313960-19358960 GCF_040958095.1 Procambarus clarkii
TGACGTCACAGCCTGGTCCCATGATGCACCGCGTGCGTCAAGTTTGTTTACATGTGTGACGTCACAGCCTCGTCCCATGATGCACCGCGTGCGTCAAGTTTGTTTACATGTGTGACGTCACAGCCTGGTCCCATGATGCACCGCGTGCGTCAAGTTTGTTTACATGTGTGACGTCACAGCCTGGTCCCATGATGCACCGCGTCCGTAAAGTTTGTTTACATGTGTGACGTCACAGCCTGGTCCCATGATGCACCGCGTGCGTAAAGTTTGTTTACATGTGTGACGTCACAGCCTGGTCCCATGATGCACCGCGTCCGTAAAGTTTGTTTACATGTGTGACGTCACAGCCTGGTCCCATGATGCACCGCGTGCGTCAAGTTTGTTTACATGTGTGACGTCACAGCCTGGTCCCATGATGCACCGCGTCCGTAATGTTTGTTTACATGTGTGACGTCACAGCCTGGTCCCATGATGCACCGCGTCCGTAAAGTTTGTTTACATGTGTGACGTCACAGCCTGGTCCCATGATGCACCGCGTGCGTAATGTTTGTTTACATGTGTGACGTCACAGCCTCGTCCCATGATGCACCGCGTCCGTAAAGTTTGTTTACATGTGTGACGTCACAGCCTGGTCCCATGATGCACCGCGTGCGTAATGTTTGTTTACATGTGTGACGTCACAGCCTGGTCCCATGATGCACCACTTGCGTAAAGTTTGTTTACATGTGTGACGTCACAGCCTCGTACCCCAATATACACCACGCGCGCGTCTACTTTATTTACAAGTGTGACGTCACATCCCTCGTTCCATAGTGCGTGGAACTGTTCTGAACTGTCAATAGTGAACAGACTGTTCACTATTGACAGTCTGCAGTTCGTCCTCGTAAACAAAGGCCCAACGTCCATTCCATCCACCAGCTAACCCCCCCAAGCTGTTTATGAATGACAAACGGTTTACACACGACTCACAACTGATGACGTCCGAACACTTCCGGAACAAGTGCTTCACTGACGACTGGTGTTCGAACCACATCGCTGTAAATGCTTCACCCACGTACTACAAATACACATAATCGCCAACAGAACCTAAACACCTAACTTAACCAGTGCCTAAATTTGTACAATATGCTAATATAAAATAATATTGATTTAGTTGAGAAAATTACTACTTTGAACAACCCGTCCTCGACTCAAGTCCATTCCATCCAGCGGTCAACCCCACAGACGCATTCACAAATTTTAACATGCTGTTCATTCAAAACGGGAATTTTCGCAAGTATAAATTAATATTATAATATATTAGCATATTGTGCATATATAGGCATAGGTTAGGTTAGGTTAGGTTAGGTTAGGTTAGGTTCTGTTGGCGATTATTTGTATTTGTAGTACGTGGGTGAAGCATTTACAGCGTTGTGGTTCGAACAAAATTCGTCAGTGAAGCACTTGTTCCGGATATGTTCGAACGTCATCAGTTGTGAGTCAACCCGTCCTCCAAACAAAGATCCAAAAGTGATTCCATGCACCCGCCAACCCCCCCAGCTGTTTATGAATGAAAAGCGGTTTACACACGACTCACAACTGCTGACGTTCGAACATATCCGGAACAAGTGCTTCACTGACGAATTTTGTTCGAACCACAACGCTGTAAATGCTTCACCCACGTACTACAAATACAAATAATCGCCAACAGAACCTAAACACCTAACCTAACCTAACCTAACCTATGCCTATATATGCACAATATGCTAATATATTATAATATTAATTTATACTTGCGAAAATTCCCGTTTTGAATGAACAGCATGTTAAAATTTGTGAATGCGTCTGTGGGGTTGACCGCTGGATGGAATGGACTTGAGTCGAGGACGGGTTGGGTGTGTTGTGTGTAAACCGCTTTTCATTCATAAACAGGGGGTTTGGCGGGTGCATGGAATCACTTTTGGATCTTTGTTTGGAGGACGGGCTGCTTTGAATGAACAGCATGTTAAAATGTATGACTGCGTCTTTGGGGGTCGACCCTTGGATGGAATGGACGGGTTGGAACCTGTACATCTTCTCACGATAGTTAGATGCTTTATTTACATTTATTATAGAGGTTTACTAGCATCGAATCTTTCCAATAAAATGTTATAATTGTTATAAACAGTCTCTTAGTCTTCGGAGTCAATAAACTGTTTAATAAATGTAAACAAAGCCGCCAAAGATTGAGAAAAAGATGTACAGGTTTGAAGGGGGAAGGGAGGGAATTATCAGGGTAAAGCGCCAAGCCATCACGACTATATAGCACTAGGAAGGGGTCAGGATAAGGATCTGGGATGGGACGGTGGGAAAGGAATGGTTCACCAACCACTTGCGAACAGTCGGGGGATTGAACGCCGACCTGCATGAAAGCGAGACCGTCGCTCTACCCTCCAGCCCAAGAGCTTGGGCGAATGGTTGTTAAATCCTCGTTCTGCTCCCCTAGGCGAGCACAAATCACAGCCCCGCTCCTGTGCCAGGGCTATGCGCTCACCATAGCCCGTGCTACTTGGAACTTTTGTTCCAAGTAGGGATCCCCCTGGATTACACGGGGGGGGGGGGGTTGTAACCATTAGGCCTCTATGGTTTCATCATGTTGTTGTTGTTGTTTTAGATTCCCCTACTTAGAACAAAAGTTCCAAAGTAGCACGGTCTATGGTGATCCCGTAGTGGACTTACCTGGCACAGGAGCGGGGGAGTAACTGCCATGCTATCATCACGTATCCCCCTATTCATAGGCAAGTTAGTTGATTTATTTTTTTTATTTTTTTTGTTTACATTGTCCGGTTGCATCTTCTGGCGTTCGTGTCTGGCGCCGGCTTCGTCGCGAGGATCCGAGAGGTGTCAAGTCTTGGTGGGCCCCCTCACGTGCCCTCGGGGCGTGGTGTGCCCTCGGGGAGTGGTGCGCCCCTAACGTGCCCTCGGGGCGTGGTGGGCCCCTAACGTGCCCTCGGGGCGTGGTGGGCCCCTAACGTGCCCTCGGGGCGTGGTGGGCCCCCCTGACGTGCCCTCGGGGCGTGGTGTGCCCTCGGGGCGTGGTGGGCCCCTAACGTGCCCTCGGGGCGTGGTGGGCCCTTAACGTGCCCTCGGGGCGTGGTGGGCCCCCTGACGTGCCCTTGGGGCGTGGTGGGCCCCCTCGCGTGCCCTCGGGGCGTGGTGGGCCCCCTCACGTGCCCTCGGGGCGTGGTGTGCCCTCGGGGCGTGGTGGGCCCCTAACGTGCCCTCGGGGCGTGGTGGGCCCCTAACGTGCCCTCGGGGCATGGTGGGCCCCCTGACGTGCCCTCGGGGCGTGATGGGCCCCTCTGACGTGCCCTCGGGGCGTGGTGGGCCCCCTCACGTGCCCTCGGGGCGTGGTGTGCCCTCGGGGCGTGGTGGGCCCCTAACGTGCCCTCGGGGCGTGGTGGGCCCCTAACGTGCCCTCGGGACATGGTGGGCCCCCTGACGTGCCCTCGGGGCGTGGTGGGCCCCTCTGACGTGCCCTCGGGGCGTGGTGGGCCCCCCTGACGTGCCCTCGGGGCGAGGTAGGCCCCCCTGACGTGCCCTCGGGGCGTGGTGGGCCCCTCTGACGTGCCCTCGGAGCGTGGTGGGCCCCTGACGTGCCCTCGGGGCTTGGGGGCCCCTAACGTGCCCTTGGGACGTGGTGGCCCCCTGACGTGCCCTCGGGGCATGGTGGGCCCCCTGACGTGACCTCGGGGCGTGGTGGCCCCCTGACTGACGTGCCCTCGGGGCGTGGTGGGGCCCATCTGACGTGCCCTCGGGGCTTGGGGGCCCCTAACGTGCCCTTGGGGCGTGGTGGGCCCCCTGACGTGCCCTCGGGGCGTGGTGGGCCCCCCTGACGTGCCCTCGGGGCGTGGTGGCCCCCTGACTGACGTGCCCTCGGGGCGTGGTGGCCCCCTGACTGACGTGCCCTCGGGGCGTTGTAACGGGGGGTGGGGGAAATAGCTCTATCTTGTCCATTATTCCACCCCCCAGTTAACTAACGAGGCCGGGGGAAACAGCTCTCTCTAGTCCGTTATCCCGTCCCCAGTTAGCTAACTATTCTAGAGCACCCTCCAGAGTTCCTAAGGCAACCTCTCTCGTTCAACACCTTGTAACCTAGGTATTTGACTACCTAGGTGCTAAAACTACAAGGCGCCGTCACTTGATCAGTTACCCGAAACTCTAGAGAGAACTCTAGAATACAGAATCATTGCCACAAACGTATAAGAGAAAACGAAAGGAAAGAAATGAATAGTGAAGTAATTAGTGAGGGTTTGGGGTGAGAGGCAGAGAGGTGGGAGGGGCGAGGAGGGTCATTAGTTGAAAGTGAGAGTTTAGAGATGGGTGGAGGGAGAGGTGTAGATAGGTAGAAGTAGAAGAGTAGATAGTAGAAGTAGAAAGTAGATAGTAGAAGACGAAATGCTGCCACCATCCATTCTAGACCATTACATACAAGACAAGGAATGGAACTTGCCTGTATCACAAAGTTCTCAAAAGATGTTATCATGAGTTCATTATTAGTATGTTCCCTCTGTACCATGTATCAACTCCAAACATGTATTCATTAATATCATGAAACCAGTAACCACAGAGGCTCTCTCACCTCAACTCAAAATCTCTAGGGAACAAAGTTAAACACAATTTAAATAATAAATTCATAATTATATTTCACATGAAGTATCATAATTTAGCAATTCAATTAAAATGTTCCAGTTTAATATGCAAAGTGAGTCATCATCCAAGAATTCGAGAACCCTACAACTTGACTGCCCCTGATCATCACACAACATATGTAAACACGACCAAGTCACCTAAATGTTCACTCACCGAGTACTGAGTCTAAGTTGAATAGAGAGGGGGGGGGGTCTGTAGCTTGACAGAGACTGTCTCGCCCCTGCCGGCCGACAGCCTCCCTGGTAGGGCTGTCTTCTCTCTGCTCTCCTGGCTCGTCTGCTGCTCTGTCTGTTAATGCTCTTTGCTGGATAGCTCTCCGAGTTTATATTGGGGAACCTAGTAGCTAACTCCGCCCACAAGTAGATAGCCTCCGGCACTACCAAGCCACTCCTTAAACGTCGGCATGTTTGAAGGCTACCCGGCTCCAATTATCAGCTTAGCGGAAGCAAGGTGAAATTCTCATGATCTGACCTCAGGTCACTTGGGGTCGTTAACGGTTAGAGGTGTGAGATCTCAGGCAGACAACTGGCGCCTCTCCGATCCTTGTCTGTGACTCATGTACTCTATGTATGTATTAACCTAAACCCAACACTTTTACAGTGTTACATCTCCCCTTCTCCCCGAAAATAAAGTTTTTGCAACACTGCTAAAGCAAGCTAGCTGTGTGCGACAACTTTATTAACGAAAAGAATACATCCTAGCTAAACAAATATACATCATCCTACTCTAAAAAATGAAATATATAGACAGACGTCCATTGTCTCTGGCTGGGCGACGTCACTGCTTGGTCTTGTAGATAATCCTGTACCACATTTCTTCAACACAACTGCCTCCGTCGCTTCTCCGTCGTTAACGCACAACAACACTTGGTCAACCCGAAAGCCGTTACTACTTGAACTGCGCACAGGACCGTGGAATTCGGTTGTCCCAGCTGATCTGTAATTGGCCCTACGTCAGTCACCATGAGAGACGTATATTGGGGTTCTTCACAGCTATAGGGACTACAAGTTTCGAGACCTTCATATAGTTGCCAACAGTAGAAATCCCATCCTACTCTTCTTCCTCCCTGTTGCTCCAGCACGCCTCCTTCAGAGAGCTACTTCTGACAGCCACATCAAGTCCGCATGACACAGGAAGAATCACTCAACAGAGCAACATGCTTGTAGGAGGGGCGGCCAGTTAAGGCAAACGATCCTGTCTTGCAATTACGCTCCATGCAATGATGCTGATACCAGCAAGGGACACGAGGCATCGTGTCTCACTCAGCTTGTCTTATCTTCTTTCTTCTCTCTTCAAAAGAGCCTAAACCCAACACTTTTACAGTGTTACAGCGTGGTGGGGCCCATCTGACGTGCCCTCAGGGCGTGGTGGGCCCCTGACGTGCCCTCGGGGCGTGGTGGGCCCCTGACGTGCCCTCAGGGCGTGGTGGGCCCCTGACGTGCCCTCGGGGCATGGTGGGCCCCTGACGAGCCCTCGGGGCGTGGTGGGCCCCCCTGACGTGCCCTCGGGGCGTGGTGGGCCCCCCTGACGTGCCCTCGGGGCGTGGTGGGCCCCCCTGACGTGCCCTCGGGGGGTGGTGGGCCCTTGACGTGCCCTCGGGGCGTGGTGGGCCCCCCTGACGTGCACTCGGGGCGTGGTGGGCCCCTGACGTGCCCTCGGGGCGTGGTGGGCCCCTGACGTGCCCCCGTGGCGTGGGGGCCCCCGTGGCGTGGGGGCCCCCTAACGTGCCCTCGGGGCGTGGTAGGCCCCTGGCGAGCCCTTGGGGCGTGGTGGGCCCCCCTGACGTGCCCTCGGGGCATGGTGGGCCCCTGGTGTGCCCTCGGGGCGTGGTGGGCCCCCCTGACGTGCCCTCGGGGCGTAGTGGGTCTCCTGACGTGCCCTCGGGGCGTGGTGGGCCCCCCTAACGTACCCTCGGGGCGTGATGGCCCCCTGACTGACGTGCCCTCGGGGCGTGGTGAAGCCCATCTGACGTGCCCTCGGGGCGTGGTGGGCCCCTGTCGTACCCACGGGGCGTTGTGGCCCCCTGACGTGCCCTCGGGGCGTGGTGGCCCCCTGACTGACGTGCCCTCGGGGCGTGGTGGGGCCCATCTGACGTGCCCTCAGGGCGTGGTGGGCCCCTGACGTGCCCTCGGGGCGTGGTGGGTCCCTGACGTGCCCTCAGGGCGTGGTGGGCCCCTGACGTGCCCTCGGGGCGTGGTGGGCCCCTGACGTGCCCTCGGGGCGTGGTGGGCCCCTGATGTGCCCTCGGGGCGTGGTGGGCCCCTGTCGTGCCCTCGGGGCGTAGTGGGCCCCCTGACGTGCCCTCTGGTCGTGGTGGGCCCCTGACGTGCCCTCGGGGCGTGGTGGGCCCCTGATGTGCCCTCAGGGCGTGGTGGGCCCCCTGACGTGCCCTCGGGGCGTGGTGGGCCCCTGACGTGCCCTCGGGGCGTGGTGGGCCCCTGACGTGCCCTCGGGGCGTGGTGGGCCCCTGATGTGCCCTCGGGGCGTGGTGGGCCCCTGTCGTGCCCTCGGGGCGTAGTGGGCCCCCTGACGTGCCCTCTGGTCGTGGTGGGCCCCTGACGTGCCCTCGGGGCGTGGTGGGCCCCTGTCGTGCCCTCAGGGCGTGGTGGGCCCCTGACGTGCCCTCGGGGCGTGGTGGGCCCCTGACGTGCCTTCGGGGCGTGGTGGGCCCCTGACGTGCCCTCGGGGCGTGGTGGGCCCCTGTCGTGCCCTCGGGGCGTGGTGGGCCCCTAACGTGCCCTCGGGGCGTAGTGGGCCCCTGACGTGCCCTCGGGGCGTGGTGGGCCCCTGACGTGCCCTCGGGGCGTGGTGGGCCCCTGACGAGCCCTCGGGGCGTGGTGGGCCCCTGACGTGCCCTCGGGGCGTGGTGGGCCCCTGATGTGCCCTCGGGGCGTGGTGGGCCCCTGTCGTGCCCTCGGGGCGTAGTGGGCCCCCTGACGTGCCCTCTGGTCGTGGTGGGCCCCTGACGTGCCCTCGGGGCGTGGTGGGCCTCTGTCGTGCCCTCAGGGCGTAGTGGGCCCCCTGACGTGCCCTCGGGGCGTGGTGGCCCCCGCTAACGTATCCTCGGGGCATGGTGGGCCCCCGCTAACGTGCCCTCGGGGCGTGGTGGGCCCCTGACGTGCCCTCGGGGCGTGGTGGGCCCCTGACGTGCCCTCGGGGCGTGGTGGGCCCCTAACGTGCCCTCGGGGCGTGGTGGGCCCCTGACGTGCCCTCGGGGCGTAGTGGGCCCCTGACGTGCCCTCGGGGCGTGGTGGGCCCCTGACGTGCCCTCGGGGCGTAGTGGGCAGCTGAATCCTGCTCGGCCAAAGATCACTAGGAGGCGTGTCTACCTACTTAGGCGCCATTTTAGGGGAAACTATCACAATTCCAAGTCTAACGTTAGTTTAACATTTGAATCAACGTTGAAATAATGTTACTCTTGGGTATTGATTAGCCGGAAAACTCTAAGTTTTTCCCCCCTGGCGGGAACCCCGGGGAACCTCTGGCACACGCGCCGCCCTGGCACGAGAATCAACAGCAACATCGTACATGGAAGGATTATTTGCGTGCGTTATGTCGCCACTCGACTCCAGAATGCACCTAAACCTCGCCTCACACACATTTCGTGTGTGTGGCTTCAATTAATTATTAAATTTATTTTGAAAATATTAAACTTTTTCATTGTTTAAATGAGGGAATATCACAAACGATTTTGTACTCATTTTCTTTATTTTCAAGTGAATATTTCTGACTTTTCACTGGACATTTTTTATTTACGACAGTTCTCAATTTTAGACATTTGACTGAACACTTCTCAGTCGCTCATGTTGAATTTAAAAAGGGCATTTCTCCTCCGTCGAGCATTTACGCATACTTTATCTACTTATTTAGTGGCCGAGTTCCCAAATGTTTCAGTCAAATGTACTGCTAGGTGAACATTGTTCTCATGGGCATCACGTTACCTTGAGGTTACCTTGAGGTGCTTCCGGAGCTTAGCGTCCCCGCGGCCCGGTTGTCGACCAGGCCTCCTGGTTGCCAGACTGATCAACCAGGCTGTTGGACGCGGCTGCTCGCAGCCTGACGTACGAGTCACAGCCTGGTTGATCAGGTATCCTTTGGACGCGGACGCGGACCCTTAGGTCTACGACCCCCAGAAACACTGTCCACTCGGCTGCCAGGACCTGTGTGTACTCACCTAGTTGTGTCTGCAGGATCGAGCATTGACTCTTGGATCCCGCCTTTCGAGCATCGGTTGTTTACAGCAATGACTCCTGTCCCATTTCCCTATCATACCTGGTTTTAAAAGTATGAATAGTATTTGCTTCCACAACCTGTTCTTTAAGTGCATTCCATATTCCCACTGCTCTCACGCTAAAAGAAAACTTCCTAACATCTCTGTGACTCATCTGAGTTTCAAGCTTCCATCCATGTCCCCTCGTTCTGTT
Source organism: Procambarus clarkii (assembly GCF_040958095.1). Lineage (NCBI taxonomy): Eukaryota > Metazoa > Arthropoda > Malacostraca > Decapoda > Cambaridae > Procambarus > Procambarus clarkii. The sequence continues at coordinate 19,323,056 of NC_091167.1, forward strand.
ACTATTCCGTGTGAACATTTCGTCTATGTCCACTCTGTCAATCCCTCTGAGTATCTTATACGTTCCTATCATGTCCCCCCTCTCCCTTCTTCTTTCTAGTGTCGTAAGGCACAGTTCCCTCAGGCGCTCCTCATACCCCATCCCTCGTAGCTCTGGGACGAGTCTCGTTGCAAATCTCTGAACCTTTTCCAGTTTCCTTATATGCTTCTTCAGATGGGGACTCCATGATGAGGCGGCATACTCTAAGACTGGCCTTACGTAGGCAGTGTAAAGCGCCCTAAATGCCTCCTTACTTAGGTTTCTGAATGATGTTCTAACTTTTGCCAGTGTAGAGTACGCTGCTGTCGTTATCCTATTTATATGTGCCTCAGGAGATAGATTAGGTGTTACGTCCACACCCAGGTCTCTTTCACGCATCGTTACAGGTAGGCTGTTCCCCTTCATTGTGTACTGTCCCTTTGGTCTCCTATCTCCTAGTCCCATTTCCATAACTTTACATTTGCTCGTGTTGAATTCCAGTAACAATTTCTCTGACTATCTCTGCAACCTGTTCAGGTCCTCTTGGAGGATCCTGCAATCCAAGAGGATTAGTGTGTGTGTGTGTGTGTGTACTCACCTATTTGTACTCACCTATTTGTGCTTGCGGGGGTTGAGCTTTGGCTCTTTGGTCCCGCCTCTCAACTGTCAATCAACTGGTGTACAGATTCCTGAGCCTACTGGGCTCTATCATATCTACATTTAAAACTGTGTATGGAGTCAGCCTCCACCACATCACTGCCTAATGCATTCCATCCGTTAACTACTCTGACACTGAAAAAGTTCCTTCTAACGTCTCTGTGGCTCATGTGAGTACTCAGTTTCCACCTGTGTCCCCTTGTTCGCGTCCCACCAGTGTGGAATAGTTTATCCTTGTTTACCCGGTCGATTCCTCTGAGGATTTTGTAGGTTGTGATCATGTCTCCCCTTACTCTTCTGTCTTCCAGTGTCGTAAGGTGCATTTCCCGCAGCCTTTCCTCGTAACTCATGCCTCTTAGTTCTGGGACTAGTCTAGTGGCATACCTTTGGACTTTTTCCAGCTTCGTCTTGTGCTTGACAAGGTACGGGCTCCATGCTGGGGCCGCATACTCCAGGATTGGTCTTACATATGTGGTGTACAAGATTCTGAATGATTCCTTACACAGGTTCCTGAACGCTGTTCTGATGTTAGCCAGCCTCGCATATGCCGCAGACGTTATTCTTTTTATGTGGGCTTCAGGAGACAGGTTTGGTGTGATATCAACTCCTAGATCTTTCTCTCTGTTCGTTTCATTAAGTACTTCATCTCCTATTCTGTATCCTGTGTTTGGCCTCCTATTTCCACCACCTAGTTTCATTACTTTGCATTTACTCGGGTTGAACTTCAACAGCCATTTGTTGGACCATTCACTCAGTCTGTCTAGGTCATCTTGTAGCCTCCTACTATCGTCCTCAGTTTCAATCCTCCTCATAATTTTTGCATCATCGGCAAACATTGAGAGAAACGATTCTATACCCTCTGGAAGATCATTTACATATATCAGAAACAGTATAGGTCCAAGGACTGACCCCTGCGGTACTCCACTCGTAACGTCTCGCCAATCTGAGACCTCACCCCTCACACTGACTCGTTGTCAGTGTCAGTGTGTGTGTGTGTGTGTGTGTGTGTGTGTGTGTGTGTGTGTGTGTGTGTACTCACCTATTTGTACTCACCTATTTGTGCTTGCGGGGGTTGAGCTTTGGCTCTTTGGTCCCGCCTCTCAACTGTCAATCAACTGGTGTACAGATTCCTGAGCCTACTGGGCTCTATCATATCTACACTTGAAACTGTGTATGGAGTCAGCCTCCACCACATCACTGCCTAATGCATTCCATCCGTTAACTACTCTGACACTGAAAAAGTTCCTTCTAATGTCTCTGTGGCTCATGTGGGTACTCAGTTTCCACCTGTGTCCCCTTGTTCGCGTCCCACCAGTGTTGAATAGTTTATCCTTGTTTACCCGGTCGATTCCTCTGAGGATTGTGTAGGTTGTGATCATGTCTCCCCTTACTCTTCTGTCTTCCAGTGTCGTAAGGTGCATTTCCCGCAGCCTTTCCTGTGTGTGTGTGTGTGTGTGTGTGTGTGTGTGTGTGTGTGTGTGTGTGTGTGTGTGTGTGTGTGTGTGTGTGTGTGTGTGTTCGTTCACGTATTTTCCAGAAGTGATCCTAAATAACTCATAAGAACACTAGGTATCCTTTCTCTTTCCTTATATATATATATATATATATATATATATATATATATATATATATATATATATGGGGGTGGTAGGAGAAGATAATATTAGTGTTCAGTGAGAAACCACAAGGTCTCCTCTGAATACTTTTTATTTTCTTCTCCGAGGCTATGGGTCCCCACATTGGCACCAGAAGTATATATATATATATATATATATATATATATATATATATATATATATATATATATATATATATATATATATATATATATATATATATATATATATATATACATATATTAAACCTCACGTCACTGGAAGACATGAGAGTTGGGGGAAACATGATCACCACATACAAGATTCTCAATGGAATTGATAGGGGGAAACAAAGACAATATATTTAACACAAGGGGCACACGCACAAGGGGACACAGGCGGAAATTGAGTGCCCAAATGAGCCATAAAGACACTAGAAAGATTTGTTTAGTGTCAGAGTAGTTAATAAATCTAATGCATTAGGGGGTGATGTGGTGGAGGCTGACTCCATACACACTTTCAAGTGTAAATATGATAGAGCCCAGTAGGCTCAGGAACCTTTACATCAGTTGATTGACAGTTGAGAGGCGGGACCAAAGAGCCAGAGCTCAACCCCCGCAAGCACAACTAGATGAGTACATACATAAATACATATATAAATACCTATATACATACATATATGTGGGTGTACTTTCCTCAGGCAACTTACGGGTAGTAAACGCCATCTTGTAATCATCTTTATATATACGTAACCCTTATTTTAATCCGAATTTAGTAATCGTTGCCCTCGTATCCGAGCTTCAGATTAACGGTTTCTTACAGAGCCGATGTTTAACACCTCCTCTTGCATGCTATCCTAAACGTCGTCTCCGATGTTCATATGCGCTTCTCTTTTACCCGAATTTCAAAATATAATTCAGCATATGCAAATGATTGTTATCTCTTTTATGCCGCCTGAGTGTTCCGTTAACCGGATATTCATAATAATCTCCCAGGTTTGTCCGACATTTAATGCTTGCTTAGTGTTTAAAGTACCTTAAATTATCCTTAACCGAATGATAATTAACCGCCTTTCCCCTAAACCGAAAATTCACGTTCAAACCCAACGTTTATTCCGACATTTCAAATTCAAATTCAAATGTTTGTTTGATGTTTAAGCTCTCAAAACTGTCTTTTTTTGTGCCGAATTATAAATAAGCGCCTATTCCTTATATCCGGATTCACGGTAATAACCTCTCGCTTATCCGACATTTCAGGACGCGTCAGCTTTCGTGCGGGGAGTTAGTGGGGCGCGTGACGGAAGTTTAACTGTAGGTGTCCAGCCGCCACCTCTGCATGAGTTACCGCTTGATTCTCTAGCTCAGCCTCCGTTCTCTTTGAGGGGTTAGTCCTCGAGAGAAAACGAGTTCTTGATCATTCGCAGTTCTCATTGGCTATCTAGATGCAGTTCAAATGTCTGGAGGTCCAGGATACGCCTATTGCGCTCTGGAGGGGTAAAATGGTGCTTGCCGATTGGCTACAGAAGGTTCCACTAAGGCTCTCATTGATTGGCTAGGAAAGGCTTCACTATCAATGGTTCTTGCTGATTGGCTGAGATGTCAGCAGCTGTGTTTTAAAGTAAATCTGATTGACCGGTTCCTATAACCGTCCTATATATTATAACTTGTTCAATGGCTACCAATAATCTATTATAGGTGTACAGAGACTCCTATTAGGTGAGAAAACACGTCTCATAGATATTAACTGTTTCATAATTGGTTGAAATTTTCATATGGTAGAGCATTTCAAATGTTTTAAAGCATCATGGGCAGAAAAAAGACTATTTTTGCACCACTTAATCATATATCATGACCTAATTGCACCTCATCCTGAAAAATGTATAGCCCTTGTGCCCTAATGTACGAAATATGGACTTTCTTCTCCACCCCCCAAAAAAACACGTTTTCTGTTATTAAAATTATAAAAGGCATTCTAATAGAATTAATTATAATAAATACTTAAATACATTAATCCATGAAGCTAAATAACCTATCTCAAGCCTAACATACTCAAGCCTCTTGCGCCTAATTTAATACTAACATATATTCAACTAGGCCTTGAGGGAAAAAAAAAAGATACATAGAGCCAAGGAGGTAATTATTTCATGAGTTGTAACGAGCCAATTAGAGACGCCTGCTTGTTAAGCCAGCAGAGATACTGACCAAGTGATCAAAAACTTTCTTCTTCGCACCTTTATCTTCCCACTTGTTTAAGTTTGCCCGTGAATTACTAATTTGCATGTTGCTACCTTTTTTATTAGATGCCAAGAACTTTAGTTTATCATTGGATTTTAAACAAAAATATATATTATTTCACGATACACTGTGTGTTTAATTACACTGTTACATGTTACGTCAGTGTTGCTGAACTGATAACCTTACTCATCCCCCCCCATTCAGTGTTGAGTATCTGACTCATCCCCTCAGTGTAGACTCACCCCCTCAGTGTTGACTCACTTCTTCAGTGTTGACTCACCCCCTCAGTGTTGACTCACTTCTTCAGTGTTGACTCACCCCCCTCAGTATTGACTTACCCCCTCAGTGTTGACTCACCCCCCTCAGTATTGACTCACCCATTCAGTGTTGACTCACCCCCTCAGTATTGACTCACCCATTCAGTGTTGACTCACCCCCTCAGTGTTGACTCACTCCCTCAGTGTTGACTCATTCCTTCAGTGTTGACTTACCCCCTCAGTGTTGACTCACTCCCTCAGTGTTGACTCACTCCCTCAGTGTTGACTCACTCCCTCAGTGTTGACTTACCCCCTCAGTGTTGACTCAGCCCCTCAGTGTTGACCTACCCCCTCAGTGTTGACTCACTCCCTCAGTGTTGACTCACCCCCCTCGGTGTTGACTCACCTCCTCAGTGTTGACTCACCCCCTCAGTATTGACTCACCCCCTCAGTATTGACTTACCCCCTCAGTATTGACTCACCCCCTCAGTGTTGACTCAGCCCCTCAGTGTTGACTCACCTCTCAGTATTGACTCACCCCCTCAGTGCTGACTCACCCCCTCAGTGTTGACTCACCCCTCAGTATTGACTCACCCCCTCATTGCTGACTCACCCCTCAGTGTTGACTCACCCCTCAGTATTGACTCACCTCTCAGTGTTGACTCACCCCCTCAGTATTGACTCACCCCCTCAGTGTTGACTCACCCCCCTCAGTGCTGACTCACCCCCTCAGTTTTGACTCACCTCCTCAGTGTTGACTCACCCCTCAGTGTTGACTCATCCCTCAGTATTGACTTACTCCCTCAGTGTTGACTTACCCCCTCAGTGCTGAATCACCCCTCAGTGTTGACTCACCCCTCAGTATTGACTCACCCCCTCAGTGTTGACTCACCCCTTCAGTGTTGACTCACCCCTCAGTATTGACTCACCCCCTCAGTGCTGACTCACCCCTCAGTGTTGACTCACCCCTCAGTATTGACTCACCTTTCAGTATTGACTCACCCCCCTCAGTATTGACTCACCCCCCTCAGTGTTGACTCACCTTTCAGTATTGACTCACCCCCTCAGGATTGACTCACCCCCCTCAGTGTTGACTCACCCCCTAAGTATTGACTCACCCCCTCAGTGTTGACTCACCCCCTCAGTATTGACTCGCCCCGTCAGTGTTGACTCAGCCCCTCAGTGTTGACTCACCTCTCAGTATTGACTCACCCCCTCAGTGCTGACTCACCCCCTCAGTGTTGACTCACCCCTCAGTGTTGACTCACCCCTCAGTATTGACTCACCCCCTCATTGCTGACTCACCCCTCAGTGTTGACTCACCCCTCAGTGTTGACTCACCCCCTCAGTATTGACTCACCCCCTCAGTGTTGACTCACCCCCCTCAGTGCTGACTCACCCCCTCAGTTTTGACTCACCTCCTCAGTGTTGACTCACCCCTCAGTGTTGACTCATCCCTCAGTATTGACTTACTCCCTCAGTGTTGACTTACCCCCTCAGTGCTGAATCACCCCTCAGTGTTGACTCACCCCTCAGTATTGACTCACCCCCTCAGTGTTGACTCACCCCTCAGTATTGACTCACCCCCTCAGTGTTGACTCACCCCCTCAGTATTGACTCACCCCCTCAGTGTTGACTCACCCCCTCAGTGTTGACTGAATCACCCCCAGTGTTGACTCACCCCTTTGTGTTGACTAACCCCCTCAGTGTTGACTCACCCCCTCAATGTTGAGTGACTCACCCCTCAGTGTTGACTCACCCCCCTCAGTGTTGAGTGACTCACCCCTCAGTGTTGACTCACCCCTCAGTGTTGACTCACTCCTCAGTGTTGACTAACCCCCTCAGTGTTGACTGACTCACCCTCCAGTGTTGACTCACCCCTCAGTGTTGACTCACCCATCAGTGTTGACTGACTCACCACCTCAGTGTTGACTCACTATCAGTGTTGTCTCACCCCTCAGTGTTGACTGACTCACCGCCTCAGTGTCGACTCACCACCTCAGTGTTGACTCACCCCTCAGTGTTGAATGACTCACCACCTCAGTGTTGACCCCCCAGTGTTGACTCACCCGTCAGTTTTGACTGACCCTCCCCCCCCCCCCGCCCCGCTCATTGTTGACTCACCCCCTCAGTGTTGACTCATCCCTCAGTGTTGACTGACTCACCCCTCAGTGTTGACTCACTCCCTCAGTGTTTACTCACTTCCTCAGTGTTGACTCACCCCTCAGTGTTGACTGACTCACCCCCAGTGTTGACTCACCCATCAGTGTTTACTGACTCACCTCTCAGTGTTGACTGACTAGCCCCTCAGTGTTTACTGACTCACCCCTCAGTGTTGACTGACTCAACCACCCTCAGTGTTGACTGACTCACCACTCAGTGTTGACTGACTCCCCCACCCCCCGCTGCCCAGGGTTGACTCACCCCCTCAGTGTTCACTCACCTTCTCAGTTTTGACTCACCCCTTCAGTGTTGACTCATCCCTCAGTGTTGAAAGACTCACCCCACAGTGTTGACCCACTCCCTCAGTGTTGACTGAGTCACCCCCTCAGTGTTGACTGAGTCACCCCCTCAGTGTTGAGTCACCCCTCAGTGTTGACTCACCCCTCAATCTTGAGTGATTCATCCCCTCAGTGTTAACTCACCCCCTCAGTCTTGACTCACCACTTCAATGTTGACTCAGCCCTCAGTGTTGAGTGACTCACCCTCTCAGTACTGACTCACCCTCTCAGTACTGACTCACTGTTCAGTGTTGACTCACCCCCCTCAGTGTTGACTCACCCTTCAATGTTGACTCACCCCCTCAGTGTTGACTCACCCCCTCAGTGTTGACTCACCTCCTCAGTGTTGACTCACCCCTCAGTGTTGACTGATTAACCCCTTCAGTGTTGACTCACCCCTCAGTGTTGACTCACCCCTTAATGTTGACTCACCCCTCAGTGTTGACTCACCCCTCAGTGTTGACTGATTAACCCCTTCAGTGTTGACTGATTAGCCCCTCAGTGTTGACTCACCCCTCAATGTTGACTCACCCCTCAGTGTTGACTTACCCCTCAGTGTTGACTCACCCCTTCAGTGTTGACTCACCCCTCAGTGTTGACTCACCCATCAGTGTTGAAGGACTCACCCCCAGTGTTGACTGACTCACCCCTCAGTGTTGATTCACCCCTTCAGTGTTGACTCATCCCCTCAGTGTTGACTGACTCACCCCTCAGTGTTGACTCACCCCTTCAGTGTTGACTCACCCCCCTCAGTGTTGACTCACCCCTCTGTGTTGACACACCCCTCAGTGTTGACTCACCCCTTCAGTGTTGACTCATCCCCTCAGTGTTGACTGACTCAGCCCTCACTGTTTACTCACCCCCTCAGTGTTGACTCACCCCTCAGTGTTGAATCACCCCTTCAGTGTTGACTCACCCCTTCAGTGTTGACTCACCCCCTCAGTGTTGACTCGCCCTTCAGTGTTGACTCGCCCTTCAGTGTTGACTCACCCCTCAGTGTTGACTCACCCCTCAGTGTTGACTCACCCCCTCAGTGTTGACTCATCCCCTCAGTGTTGACTCACCCCCTCAGTGTTAACTCATCCCCTCAGTGTTGACTCGCCCTTCAGTGTTGACTCACCCACTCAGTGTTGACTCACTCCCTCAGTGTTGACTCATCCCCTCAGTGTTGACTCACCCCTCAGTGTTGACTCACCCCCTCAGTGTTGACTCATCCCCTCAGTGTTGACTCGCCCTTCAGTGTTGACTGACTCACCCCTCAGTGTTGACTGACTCACCCCTCAGTGTTGACTCACCCCCCGCAGTGTTGACTCGCCCCCCTCAGTGTTGACTCATCCCCTCAGTGTTGGTTCATTCCCTCAGTGTTGACTCACCCCTCAGTGTTGACTCTCCCCCCTCAGTATTGACTCACCCCCTCAGTGTTGACTCACTCCCCTCAGTGTTGACTCAACCCCCTCAGTGTTGACTGACTCAACCCTCAGTGTTGACTCACCGCCTCAGTTTTGACTGACTCACCCCTCAGTGTTGACTCACCCCCCTCAGTGTTGACTGACTCACCCCTCAGTGTTGACTGACTCACCCCTCAGTGTTGACTCACCCCCTCAGTGTTGACTCACCCCCTCAGTGTTAACTCACCCCCCTCAGTGTTGACTGATTCACCCCTCAGTGTTGACTGACTCAACCCTCAGTGTTGATTCACCCCCCTCAGTGTTGACTGACTCACCTCTCAGTGTTGACTCACCCCCTCCGTGTTGACTCACCCCCTCAGTGTTGACTCACCCCCTCAGTGTTGACTCAACCCCTCAGTGTTGACTCACCCCTCAGTGCTGACTGACTCACCCCTCAGTGCTGACTCAGCCCCTCAGTGTTAACTGACTCACCCCTCAGTGTTGACTCACCCTCTCAGTGTTGACTCACCGCCTCAGTGTTGACTCACCCCCTCAGTGTTGACTCACCCCCTCAGTGTTGACTCACCCCCTCAGTGTTGACTCACCCCTCAGTGCTGACTGACTCACCCCTCAGTGTTGACTGACTCACCCGTCAGTGTTGACTCACCCCCTCAGTGTTGACTCACCCCTCAGTGCTGACTCACCCCTCAGTGCTGACTCACCCCTCAGTGTTGACTCACCTTTCAGTGTTGACTCACCCCCTCAGTGCTGACTCACCCCTCATTGTTGACTGACTCACCCGTCAGTGCTGACTCACCTCTCAGTGTTGACTCACCCCTCAGTGCTGACTCAGCCCCTCAGTGTTGACTGACTCACCCGTCAGTGCTGACTCACCCCCTCAGTGCTGACTCACCACACAGTGCTGACTCACCCCACAGTGCTGACTCACCCCCTCAGTGTTGACTCACCCCCTCAGAGTTGACTGACTCACCCCTCAGTGTTGACTAACCCTCTCAGTGTTGACTAACCCCCTCAGTGTTGACTCACCCCCTCAGTGTTGACTGACTCACCCCTCAGTGTTGACTGACTCACCCCTCAGTGTTGACTCACCCCAGTGTTGACTCACCCGTCAGTGTTGACTCACCTCCTCAGTGTTGACTAACCCCCTCAGTGTTGACTGACCCCCTCAGTGTTGACTCACCCCTCAGTGTTGACTCACCTCCTCAATGTTGACTGACCCCCTCAGTGTTGACTCACCCCCTCAGTGTTGACTCACCCCTCAGTGTTGAGTCACCCCTCAGTGTTGACTCACCCCTCAGTGTTGATTCACCCGTCAGTGTTGACTAACCCTCCAGTGTTGATTCACCCCCTCAGTGTTGACTGACTCACCCCTCAGTGTTGACTCACCCCTCAGTGTTGACTTACCCCTCAGTGTTGGCTCACCCCTCAGTGTTGACTCACCCCTCAGTGTTGACTCACCCCCTCAGTGTTGATTGACTCACCCCTCAGTGTTGACTGACTAATCCCCTCAGTGTTGACTGACTAACCCCCTCAGTGTTGACTAACTCCCCCCCTCAGTGTTGACTCACTCCTCAGTGTTGACTCACCCCTCAGTGTTGACTCACCCCCTCAGTGTTGACTGACTCACCCCTCAGTGTTGACTGACTCACCCCTGTGTTAACTCACCCCCTCAGTGTTGACTCACTCCTCAGTGTTGACTAACTCCCCCCCCCCTCAGTTTTGACTCACCCGCTCAGTGTTGACTGACTCACCCCCTCAGTGCTGACTCACCCCCTCAGTGCTGACTCACCCCTCAGTGTTGACTCACCCTCTCAGTGTTGACTCACCCCCTCAGTGCTGACTCATCCCCTCAGTGCTGACTCACCCCCTCAGTGCTGACTCACCCCCTCAGTCTTGACTCACCCCTTCAGTGCTGACTCACCCCCTCAGTCTTGACTAACTCACCCCCTCAGTGCTGACTCACCCCCTCAGTGTTGACTAACTCACCCCCTCAGTGTTGACTCACCCCCTCAGTGTTGACTCACCCCTCAGTGTTGACTCATCCCCTTAGTGTTGACTCACCCCCTCAGTGCTGACTCATCCCCCCAGTGCTGACTGACTCACCCCCTTAGTGTTGACTCACCCCTCAGTGCTGACTCACCCCCCTCAGTGTTGACTCACCCCCTCTCAGTGCTGACTCATCCCCTCAGTGCTGACTGACTCACCCCTCAGTGTTGACTCTCCCCTCAGTGCTGACTCACCCCCTCAGTGTTGACTCACCCCCTCAGTGCTGACTCACCCCCACAGTGTTGACTCACCCCCTCAGTGCTGACTCACCCCCTCAGTGCTGACTCACCCCTCAGTGTTGACTCACCCCCTCAGTGCTGACTCACCTCCTCAGTGCTGACTGACTCACCCCTCAGTATTGACTCACCCCTCAGTGTTGACTCACCCCTCAGTGTTGACTCACCCCTCAGTGTTGACTCACCCCTCAGTGTTGACTCACCCCTCAGTGTTGACTCACCCCTCAGTGCTGACTCACCTCTCAGTGTTGACTCACCCCTCAGTGTTGACTCACCCCTCAGTGCTGACTCACCCCCTCAGTGTTGACTCACCCCTCAGTGTTGACTCACCCCTCAGTGTTGACTCACCCCTCAGTGCTGACTCACCCCCTCAGTGCTGACTCACCCCCTCAGTGTTGACTGACTCACCCCTCAGTGTTGACTCACCCCTCAGTGTTGACTCACCCCTCAGTGCTGACTCACCCCCTCAGTGCTGACTCACCCCCTCAGTGCTGACTTACCCCTCAGTGTTGACTCACCCCTCAGTGCTGACTCACCCCCTCAGTGCTGACTCACCCCCTCAGTGCTGACTCACCCCCTCAGTGTTGACTCACCCCTCAGTGCTGACTCACCCCCTCAGTGCTGACTCACCCCCTCAGTGCTGACTCACCCCCTCAGTGTTGACTGACTCACCATACAAAACTTCATAAAACAAAATTTGAAATTAAGTTTTACTTTCCCCTAAGAACATAACCCAGAGCCTCCCAGAATCTCAATATTTCTCCAGATATAGAAACATCTTGCTAATGTAACAATTGTCTTAACTACATAGTTCTGTAATCTCCAAAATAATGCATTTTATGCCCTTGTTTTAAGACAAATATATTTCCAGTATTGTATAAAATTCAAATTCATTTTATTCTCGTATCAGTCGTGTTTTCCCTTACAGGTTTGTTCTATAATATTTACACTTACAGCTGAAAGTCAATCTGCTTCTACACACTCAAGGACCCTTGTGAGAGTGATCTGTGATTGCCTTGTTACCGCCACAACCTGCCCAGTTGGATCGTTAATTAGTCTATAATTCTTATTCTATGTATGATTATGAATTGCCTGATGACCTGTGGTCTAGATCTGAATGGTTAGTTGTTTAGTTAAACTTAAAACTAGATCGAGCAAATTGGTGAACTAGCTTCGAGCAAATTGCAATGATTCCTATACTTATATATAACCTGTTATAGCGTTTGTTTATTTCTTTATTCACTTGTACACTATATTTTATATACAAATATCAAGCAGGCCTATATATATATATATATATATATATATATATATATATATATATATATATATATATATATATATATATATATATATATATATATATATAGGGGGGTACCACCACTGGTGCAATTATAGGGACCCACAGCCTCAGAGAAGGGAACACAGAGCACTCAGGAAAAAACTTGACATTTAACTCTGAATACGAAAGAGTGTTCACTTCTCCTACCACCCCCTTTTTTTTAAATATACAAAAATTTAATTTATAATTTTATTTAAAAATTTAATTTAATTTATTTAATTTATAATTTAATTTAAAAATTTAAAATTTATACAATATATATATATATATATATATATATATATATATATATATATATATATAATTCATAAGAGGCCTAGAAGTCTCAATAGAAGACGCAATCCACATTAACTTGGAGAATCGAACTCTAATTACAGGGTTGCGAGACCATTTCTCTACCAACCAAGCCACGATGCTGGCCTAGAGGTCCATAAAGAGGTATACTGATCCTCACATTAAAGATCTTAGAAGAACCTAACCGGTACTCAACTGAGACGTTATACGAGGTCTCAGTTGGGTACCAGTTAGTTGCTATCTTAAGCCTTATTTAGTCCATATATGACTATACGACATATATGACGTATATTAGACCTAGGAAAAGTTAGGCTTTCTTTTTAACTTCTTTGTCTCTAGGCCTAGAAAATTTTTAGTGGAAAATATCCGTTTTTCGGGTCCAATAATCCATGTTTTATTTACATAGGCCAGCTGTGTATCTGGCTTACATGGGCCAGCTGTAAGGAACATAGTGAAGAGCATTATCAGTCAACATGAGTGACGTCACAACATGGCGCCTCATACCATAATTGCCAGAACAATCGTATTTTTATAATTCCCGTCAAATTTTCCTGAATTATTTTCTTGTGCCCAGGAATTCCCCCTTTTTTTGAGGGGGGTTAATTTTATGTATATTTGTTAATAAACAGTATTGCCAAGTTTGAATGATTGGTAACTAATGAGTTCTCTCTAGATTTAGTTTAGGTTTGTTTATATACATTTATATATATTTTACATTAAAGTTAATGCATTTTGCTCAAAGTTAAACCCCAAATCTTAAACCTGCGTGGAACTGTGTGGTTTGTTGTAAAACTCTAATGAATTCAAGAAGACAGAATTCATGTTTCTCTCTCTCTCTCTCTCTCTCTCTCTCTCTCTCTCTCTCTCTCTCTCTCTCTCTCTCTCTCTCTCTCTCTCTCTCTCTCTCTCTCTCTCTCTCTCTCTCTCTCTCTCTCTGTCCTTGGCGGCTTGAATGACCAATGTTGAAATTTCTCTTATAATTTAATGGGAAATTTTCAGAGATTTGACAAATATTGTTGATTTTTTTCTGCGATTGACTTTTTTTGGATAATCAAGTTGATATAATGTTGAAATTGTTTTGAATTATATAGGAAATTCTATCCATGTTTTTAACCCATTATGTGAATGATAACTTTCACTGTATATATATATATATATATATATATATATATATATATATATATATATATATATATATATATATATATATATATATATATATATATATATATATATATATGTGTATATATTCTTAAATTCTCTTCCATTGTTTAATGTCTTAAAATAATGTAATTATGCAACTTTTGTCAAAATAGTAAAAACAAATTAACTCTGTTAATTTTAAAAAATTTGGTATCAAATTGCTTTAAAATTAGTGACCACTGTTTATAAATATGTAATCAATTAATGTTCCACACTTCGAGTAATCGTGGATTATTTTATTAAAAAATAGTAATTCTGGTAATTCTGGTAAACATAATTAGTATAGTTTGAATAATAATTTTGATCAATAATTCACTAATGCCTGAGATAATTATTTAAATTCATATTAATTTATTAATATGAATTTAAATAAGAGTTTAGATAAATAAATAATAAATTAATAAAAGATTAATTGGCTGTTTGTCAGCCAATTAATCTGTTCCAATTATTTCCCTAAGGACTAAATATCAGCTTAAAAAAGCAGAATGGATAATATAAGCTCAGTCTATATATCATTGCTCTAAAAAAGTCATACTGAAACTCCTTAATCTAAATGTGGATTTTGACAAATCATTTAACTTTTACTTAAAGAAACATGGATGAAATTTTAGAGGTTGCATTTATTATATATATATATATATATATATATATATATATATATATATATATATATATATATATATATATATATATATATATATATATATATATATATATATAACTGAAAACTCACACCCCAGAAGTGACTCGAGTTTTCAGTTGTATATAGTCCTGGGGACCATTCAGGCTTGTTTGCATATATATATATATATATATATATATATATATATATATATATATATATATATATATATATATATATATATATATAGTGTGTGTGGGTGTGTGTGTGTGTGTGTGTGTGTGTGTGTGTGTGTGTGTATAAACTCCCATACAGACAGAGTATCCCTTTAAACCACGTCTATTGACTGTATTTTTTCCAAATAAAATTATCACCTCAACTCAGGACATGAGATGTGAAAAATATTTCCACCTTTAACGTTGTAAAAGATGTCCACTGTGCTCTGTGTTTGCGTTCGTGCAAATCCCTAAGAATCCAGGGTCCATGAATCCGGATTTGAACTGTCTGCGTGTCTTTGTTCATCTTTTGTGCTTTACTGTGACTCGACAATCCTTTTTTCATATATATTCCTCCATTTTGCTACCAATTCATTGGTTCTTTTTCACTTGTTTATAAGTAATTTTCATTAATATTTGTATTTTTCTCTTTTCAGAGCCTCGGTGGAAATAAGAGAAATAGCTGAAATGGAAACAGTACTATAGAGGTTTGGTTATATATATATATATATATATATATATATATAAAAGTGTGTATATATTAACAAAAAAAAACGACTTTTTTAATCCAAGTTCAAAAAAACAATAAAATAGATGTAGAATCTACAGGTCTTAAACCACTTGCATTTGTACGACTGTCTGTTCAGATACTTTGTATAACTCCTCGTTGAGTGGCTGTAGGGGATCGAACCCTATCCTCGTCCCCGCCCAGCGCCCACCCACTCCCACCCACAGCCACTCCCACCTCAACTCAAAGGACAATGCTCACGTAGTCTACTTCAACCATTCAGTGAGACTGAATGGTTGACCCCTCACTATCCTCTTCCCCCTCCCCCCCCATACTCCCTATCCCCCTCCCTTTCTCACCCATTCCCCCTATTCCCCTCCCTCACTCCCCTCCCCTGTTCTCCTGCACCCTATTTCCGACATATGTACTCAAGGGCGTTGTTACATTTATAACAATACCATGTAAATATTCTATAAGCGATAGCCTTCGCTTTATATATATATATATATATATATATATATATATATATATATATATATATATTTATATATATATATATATATATATATATAGTTGTGTATGTAGTGTTGTTGCTACCAGAGTCGTGACGACGGACGGGTTACGTCAATATTCCACCTATTTGAGTTATTGTAATTGGGTTTAAATTGACTTTCTCGTGTAAGTGAAAGTTTTCATAACATGTGATGGTGTAATTGGTTTTTTTTTCCCCGTCATTCTTCGTATAATTGGGATTTCTTGTAATTCTTCGTGTAATTGGGATTGGCATACATCATATTGTAATGTGGCGAGTTAATTGGCATCAGTTAAGGGGGATAACTAGACACCACTTTGAATATTATAGACGTATTTAATCACACTATATATATAAAAAATTAATCTATGTAACTTTTGAAGATCTTATCATCATTCTTGAGATTGTTTACATCTCAAAAAGTTATTTACCAACCGGTTGTGCTCCCTGGGCCAACCAGTATTTGTGTGTGTGTGTGTGTGTAATATGATGCTTATGATGTGTTTACCTTCATCTGAATGACGTCACGCAACCACGTGGTCGAATGTAAACAAAAGCCTCAATGTAAACAAAACACTGAGGGGGGGAGGGGGAGGGTCAAAGGACACTGACTGCGTATGTAGTACACTGCTAGTTAATGTAGTACACTGCTAGTTAATGTAGTACACTGCTAGTTAATGTAGTACACTGCTAGTTAATGTAGTACACTGCTAGTTAATGTAGTACACTGCTAGTTAATGTAGTACACTGCTAGTTAATGTAGTACACTGCTAGTTAATGTAGTACACTGCTAGTTAATGTAGTACACTGCTAGTTAATGTAGTACACTGCTAGTTAATGTAGTACACTGCTAGTTAATGTAGTACACTGCTAGTTAAGAAGTACTGAACTAAGTCGACGGTTCTGATACAGAATATGATTAGCTCGGCAAGATTTATAATTGGACTTATTAATCATTATTAAGACCCATTAATCGGACTTATTAATCATTACCATCACTATCCGGCTACATCCGGCCGCAGCCAGATAGAGACCTCTTTTTAAACCGTACCGTCACATCATTAATATCAAATGTTTCAATGCTGCTCTTCTACAGTTCTTTGACAAGCCGCCGGCTTCCTGTCCTCATTGAGGAGCCACTATAGTAATGGCCCCTTCGGGTGAATATAGCATATTTGCACACTAACTTCTATCTAGGACATCACTGTACTTAATTAAGTTGTGTAAATTTACTATGCAAATTAAGACTAACAATGAAGTCTTGCCGATAGATAATCGCATAACTATTCGTCCAAGCCTAACTTAATCTTCTCGAAATGTACTTCAGCCTAACTTAATCTTTCAATGACACAGGCAGACCTGATCTAATCTAACTTAATATTCCCATATCCAAGCCTAACTTTATATTCTCATGCCCACACCTAACTTAACCTAAAATAGTTAAGTTAGGCAAAGTTAAAACTTTGCCCAAGTTAAACTTAATATTCCCATACTCAATCTAACTTAACCTAGCTTAAAAATTCCCACACCTAACGTGACCTAACTTAATATTCCTATAACCAAACCTAGCTTAACCTTTCCAACCCTAACTTAACCTTCCCAAACCTAGCTTAGACTTTCCAAAGCTAACTTAACCTTCCCAAACCTAACTTAACCTTCCCAAATCTAACTTAACTTTCCCAAACCTAACTTAACCTTCTCAAACTTAACCTAACCTTCCCAAACCTAACTTAACCTTCATAAACCTAACTTAACCTTCATAAACCTAACTTAATCTTCCCAAACCTAACTTAACCTTCCCAAACCTAACTTAACCTGTCCAAACCTAACTTAACCTTCCCAAACCTAACTTAACCTTCCCAAACCTAACTTAACCTTCCCAAACCTAGCTTAACCTTTCCAAACCTAACTTAACCTTCCCAAACCTAACTTAACCTTCCCAAACCTAACTTAACCTTCCCAAACCTAACTTAACCTGTCCAAACCTAACTTAACCTGTCCAAACCTAACTTAACTTTCCCAAACCTAACTTAACTTTCCCGAACCTAACTTAACCTTTCCAAACCTAACTTAACCTTCCCAAACCTAACTTAACCTTCCCAAACCTAACTTAACTTTCCCAAACCTAACTTAACCTTCCCAAACCTAACTTAACCTTCCCAAACCTAGCTTAGACTTTCCAAACCTAACTTAACCTTCCCAAACCTAACTTAACCTTTCCAAACCTAACTTAACCTTCCCAAACCTAACTTAACCTTTCCAAACCTAACCTAACCTTCTCAAACCTAACTTAATCTTCCCAAACCTAACTTAACCTTCATAAACCTAACTTAACCTTTCCAAACCTAACTTAACCTTCCCAAACCTAACTTAACCTTTCCAAACCTAACTTAACCTTCCCAAACCTAACTTAACCTTTCCAAACCTAACCTAACCTTCTCAAACCTAACTTAATCTTCCCAAACCTAACTTAACCTTCATAAACCTAACTTAACCTTTCCAAACCTAACTTAACCTTCCCAAACCATTTAGAATTCACTAACCCGTTAGGTCATAAGTGACATAACTGACATATCGAGGCAATTAAGAACCCTTGGACACAATTGTTAATTAGGAACTGAAGCAGTGGGGGCCCGGGTTCGATTCCCGGCCGAGGCAGAAACAAATGAGCAGAGTTTCTTTCATCTGCTGCCCCTATTCACCTTGACACATGCTGCTCCCCCCCCCCCCCCTGTAGCCACATGTAAACAAACGATACAGCGTGTTTGTATGACGTCATTGAATGAGCACACCGCGAATCCTAATTGTTAATTAGGACTAACGTAATTAACAATGTAATTATTGTAAACAAAACGAAAAATTCATTTCTAGTCAAGAAAAATGCTCTTGGTCAAAATTATATCAAAATTTATCCAAATTAGGTATACTGATTATTCGTTTTACGCATTTACACAGCTATTTACGAAACCGCTACATCCTTCCTTAATCGCGAGTTGTTTACATTTATTAAACAGCTTATGAGCTCGGGAACATTAATGGGAAGATAATCATTCCTCAAGTCTCAATTCGTTAATAGTTTGAGGGAGTGTGCCCATGAACTGGTCCGTTTTCTGTCATTATTTTTGTTTTTTTTCTTTAATGTTAGAACCGTTCTTGTGTTTACCCTAAGGTAGACTATTTCCCACTGCTAGATATCAAATATCAGAGACCAGGTACTAGAGATATCAGATACCAGAGATATCAGGTACTAGAGATATCAAACACTAGGGATATCAGGTACTAGAGATGTCAAACTCCACAGATACCAGGTACAAGAGATATCAGATACCAGAGATACAAGGTATACTAGAGATATCAAATTCCAGAGATACCAGTTGCTAGAGATATCAAATATAAGAGATATAAAATACCAGGCACTAGAGGTATCAAATACCAAAGATACTAGTACTAGATATATCAAATACCATGGATATATATATATATATATATATATATATATATATATATATATATATATATATATATATATATATATATATATATATATATATATATATAAATAATACCAGGGATACCAGATATTTGAAATATCAAATACCAGAGATACCAGGGGTGATCGAGATATCAGATACCATGAATACCAGTACTAGAGATACCAAATACCCAGAAGACAGTACTAGAAGTACCAAATACTAGAGATAACGTGTACCATAGCTATAAGATACCAGATATATTAGTAATATCCATGAAATCATCTACCGTATATTCCAGAATAGAGTTACTGGAACAGAGTATTCCAGGAAAGAGATTCTCTGGAAAAGGCTTCAGGATAATTTTACAGGAAAGAGACATTCTGGAAAAGGCTTGAAAACAATATTCCAGGAAAGAGACATTCTGGAAAGGCTTGAGCATAATGTTCCAAGAAAGAGACATTCTGGAAAGGCTTGAGCATAATGTTCCAAGAAAGAGACATTCTGGAAAGGCTTGAGCATAATGTTCCAAGAAAGAAACATTCTGGAAAGGCTTGAGCATAATGTTCCAAGAAAGAAACATTCTGGAAAGGCTTGAGCATAATGTTCCAAGAAAGAAACATTCTGGAAAGGCTTGAGCATAATGTTCCAAGAAAGAAACATTCTGGAAAGGCTTGAGCATAATGTTCCAAGAAAGAGACATTCTGGAAAGGCTTGAGCATAATATTCCAAGAAAGAGAGACTGGAAACCCTTGAGCATAATATTCCAGGAGATAATCTGGAACGAAACATAATATTCAAGGAGATAATCTGGAACAAAACATAATATTCCAGGAGATAATCTGGAACAAAACATAATATTCCAGGAGATAATCTGGAACAAAACATAATATTCCAGGAGATAATCTGGAACAAAACATAATATTCCAGGAGATAATCTGGAACAAAACAATATTCCAGGAGATAATCTGGAACAAAACATAATATTCCAGGAGGGAGATGGAAAGTGAGAATATGGTAATCCATGGCTAAGGGCACTAAGAAAGAGCAGTGAACACCACATAAAGTAGTGATCCGGAAGATAAACGCTCCATAAAGTAGTGATCCGGAAGATAAACGCTCCATAAAGTAGTGATCCGGAAGATAAACGCTCCATAAAGTAGTGATCCGGAAGATAAACGCTCCATAAAGTAGTGATCCGGAAGATAAACGCCACATAAAGTAGTGATCCGGAAGATAAACGCCACATAAAGTAGTGATCCGGAAGATAAACGCTCCATAAAGTAGTGATCCGGAAGATAAACGCTCCATAAAGTAGTGATCCGGAAGATAAACGCCACATAAAGTAGTGATCCGGAAGATAAACGCCACATAAAGTAGTGATCCGGAAGATAAACGCTCCATAAAGTAGTGATCCGGAAGATAAACGCTCCATAAAGTAGTGATCCGGAAGATAAACGCCACATAAAGTAGTGATCCGGAAGATAAACGCCACATAAAGTAGTGATCCGGAAGATAAACGCTACATAAAGTAGTGATCCGGAAGATAAACGCTCCATAAAGTAGTGATCCGGAAGATAAACGCCACATAAAGTAATGATCCGGAAGATAAACGCCACACAAAGTAATGATCCGGATGATAAACGCTACATAAAGTAGTGATCCGGAAGATAAACGCTACATAAAGTAGTGATCCGGAAGATAAACGCCACATAAAGTAGTGATCCGGAAGATAAACGCTCCATAAAGTAGTGATCCGGAAGATAAACGCTCCATAAAGTAGTGATCCGGAAGATAAACGCTACATAAAGTAGTGATCCGGAAGATAAACGCCACATAAAGTAGTGATCCGGAAGATAAACGCTCCATAAAGTAGTGATCCGGAAGATAAACGCTCCATAAAGTAGTGATCCGGAAGATAAACGCTACATAAAGTAGTGATCCGGAAGATAAACGCCACATAAAGTAGTGATCCGGAAGATAAACGCTCCATAAAGTAGTGATCCGGAAGATAAACGCTCCATAAAGTAGTGATCCGGAAGATAAACGCTCCATAAAGTAGTGATCCGGAAGATAAACGCTACATAAAGTAGTGATCCGGAAGATAAACGCTCCATAAAGTAGTGATCCGGAAGATAAACGCCACATAAAGTAATGATCCGGAAGATAAACGCCACACAAAGTAATGATCCGGATGATAAACGCTACATAAAGTAATGATCCAGAAGATAAACGCCACATAAAGTAGTGATCCAGAAGATAAACGCCACATAAAGTAATGATCCAGAAGATAAACGCTACATAGAGTAGTGATCCGGAAGATAAGCACTCCAAGAAAGTCTTTCAAAGAGCAAGTAAGAGACACTAAGAGTCCAGGTGGCTCAAAGACGCTTCTATAAGAGAAGTTCCAAAACTAGAGTTTGCTGTAAGACCTCGATGCCTTGCCTGGTCTAGACGCGCTTTCCCAGAAAGAGAATATTCTATTTCCAGAAAGCTTTTAATAGTTTAGTGTGCTGCGAGATGTGGTCCAAAAGAGCTTTCTCGGTACGTTACTTGAGCTGTTGACCAAACCACACATTAGAAAGTGAAGGGATGACGACGACGTTTCGGTCCGTCCTGGACCATTCTCAAGTCGATTGTGACGAAGGAAGGAGGCGAGCTATACCAAGAGACAAGAATTAAGGTAAGCTTTTGAAGGTCTTTTCAGATATAGTGTGATGCTAGAGAAAAGAATACATGCCATTCAAGTACAGGTAACTTCCAAGCAGCGACAGTGAAAACATTGTTTTAGAGTAAAAATAACAGGGAGAGTGAGTATATTGTAAAATATTTTCCAGATTATACACAAAAAACGATCTATCTTGGAAACGTCAACAATGAAAATTCTGTAAGTTTACAGAATGCACTTCAAGGCGTTTTCCTTGTCTTCCAGATAAAGAATGCATTGATAAGTGGGCTCAGGAGATCCTCTGGTATCAAAAGCATTGCAATAAGTGTTCCAGAGAGCTTCCATATAATGAAAGAACAGTTACAGAACACAAGTTATGGCGCGCACATTCCACATCTCAGAAAAGCTTTTAGACTCAGACTCCTTAGAACATTGCAATTAACGTTCTAGAGAAACTGCCGGGTTGACCTAGAAGGAGCACGTGCAAATGCAGCTGCAAGAAGACGTTTCCAAGAGTGCTCAGTACATTTCAGTATGTTTCAAATCTTTCATACAGTGAAGGTGCTGGAAAGCGTGTTCCATGATAGCTAACAGATCTTCCATATAGTGAATATGCTGGAAAGTGTTCCAGAAGAGCTAACAGATCTTCCATACTGTGAATATGCTGGAAAGAGTTTTCCAGGCAGGATAATAGTTCTTCCAAACAGTGTAAGAGCTAAACAGATCTTCCATACTGTGAATATGCTGGAAAGAGTGTTCCAGGAGAGCTAACAGATCTTCCATACAGTGAATATGCTGGAAAGAGTGTTCTAGGAGAGCTAACAGATCTTCCATACAGTGAATATGCTGGAAAGAGTGTTCTAGGAGAGCTAACAGATCTTCCATACAGTGAATATGCTGGAAAGAGTGTTCCAAGAGAGCTAACAGATCTTCCATACTGTGAATATGCTGGAAAGTGTTCCAGGAGAGCTAACAGATCTTCCATAATGTGAATATGCTGGAAAGTGTTCCAAGAGAGCTAACAGATCTTCCATACTGTGAATATGCTGGAAAGTGTTCCAAGAGAGCTAACAGATCTTCCATACAGTAAATATACTGGAAAGTGTGTTCCAGGAGAGCTAACAGATCTTCCATAATGTGAATATGCTGGAAAGTGTTCCAAGAGAGCTAACAGATCTTCCATACTGTGAATATGCTGGAAAGTGTTCCAAGAGAGCTACCAGATCTTCCATACAGTAAATATACTGGAAAGTGTGTTCCAGGAGAGCTAACAGATCTTCCATAGTGAATATATTGAGAATAATCCGGACCAGTTCATTATTCACACTCCTTGATAATGTTCACCTCAATTTCCGTCATTGTAAATGTTCAAAAACGTTCAGAATGATACAAATTAACAAAATTGCTCACGTGCTAATTTAGATTTTTTTTTTAAATTCTAAACTCCATTTTTTTTTATCAGTACTTTTGGATAAATTTCTCAATGATAATGATGATAAATTTATTATCATCATCAAAGATAATGATGCATTTATCTGCCTTTCAAACGTCTAAAAAGTAAATATAGCATTAATGTCTAATTCTACCTATTTACGGTTAATCTGTGGAATTCAAATCACTCTTTTGATCATTTTGAAGGAAATTTATATAAAGAAAAGTGAAATATTGGTGAAAATAGGCAAGAATAATGAAAAATTACTTTGAAATTTGAATGTGTGAGAAGTAATTGATATAATTTGATTATTGATAAATGATAGGTAATATAATTTGATTAACAGTATCTTTTGTAATATAGATATTTAAAGACCAAACAATATATATATATATATATATATATATATATATATATATATATATATATATATATATATATATATATATATATATATATATATATATATATATATATATATATATTACAATCAAAAAATGTTTATGATATACTGGAGCACTTTTGTGTGTGTGGAATTTCACACAAAAACACTCAGGTATTTCATATTCCTTCATACTCATTCATACCAATTTTGTTATTACTAATGCTAATTCGTTTGTAATTTATACACCATGTATATATTTCTTTTATTTTGAATATTGACATCTGGGCTCATCCGCCGCCATGTTGGAAGCAACGGGCATAAACGCAGCACCCGTTTTCTTTTTCGTAACTATGGGGGAGGGCTGACTGGGCTTAAATTTGTTGGCGATTATATCTTCTGTGTTATTTTTCGTCTGGTACGCACCACTGCCCGAGGCTTTACACTAATTTCCTTCAGAGTGTAGTGCGTAAATTCAAACAATTACAAAGGTGGAAGGGAACAAAAGGAAACAAGTTGATGTTTCCAATTTTTGAAAGATGCTCGCCCTGCCATTTTTTTGTTTTCGTCTGCTGCCATCTTGTGTGCGAAGGTGGAACTAACTTTCTAATCTTAAAGTAATGTGCAGAAAATTAAAGAAATAATTATATATGGAGGGAAATAATTAAAGTAGCATGTAGCTGCAATTTAAAGAAAATGGGAAATTTAAAATTGAAATCGACACAATTTGAAGATTTGGCATAAGAGATAAGGATCAATGAAGCATTTACGCAACAAGTTACGAAACCTATACAGCTTTTCCCAGTCATGGCGGTCTTGTTTACATTGTCTAAACAGTTGGGCAGCTTGGAGACTTCACACGCCAAAGTTATCATTATTGTAACCATCCTCATAGTACTTCGAAGCTCACAAACTGTTTACAATAACTGAAAACAAAGCCGCCATGATAGAGATAAGATGTACAGGCTTCGTAAAGGTTTGTATAAATTCTTGGTGAATCCTGAGACGTTACGAGCACATATATTAAAAACATGAGATTTACGCATGGCACTAAGGAGGGCAATTGTTCTTAAGTGTGGTTTCTCCTTAAGTTTGTTATGTGTGCTTGAGCCACAAGCTGTGAGCTGTGGCGCCCTGTGCTGTAGGGGGCTCTTGGTGTTCTTACTCCACCTGTGAGGTTGTCGCCAGTCAGGTCACTTCAGGTCAGTTGGAAGGGGTCAAGGATCACCTGGGAGGTCAGTTGAGGTGAGTCAACAGGTCAGTTGGAGATTATTTCTGGCAAGTCAGATGAAGTAGGTCAACTGCATAAGGTCAGTAGTGATAACAGGTCAATTGAGGGACAATTGAAATAGATAAACTACATGAGGTCAATCACATATCGACTGGGGTCATTTCAAGTGGGTCAACTGCATCACGGGTCAACTGATGCTCAACTTCTCTAACACCAGACGGCAGCAGTGGTTCTTTTTAACACCAGATAACTAACACAATACTTTTAACGTAGTACCCCCTTACCGTCCGAACCTCTTAGCACTACGGGCTCACCATAGCCTGTGCTATTTGGAACTTTTTGTTCCAGTTAGCGAATCTTAAACAATAATCTTAGCACTAAATGTGGAGTGTCTATCATCGAGCATTATACAACAAATGATGAGCAGTGAAATTCTAGCCCCTAACACCGAATCTAACATGACATTAGGAGTCGATACTGGATCACCTAACACCTGAATCTTATTGGATCATTTGACACCTAACATCTGAATCTTATTGGATCATTTGACACCTAACACCTGAATCTTATTGGATCATTTGACACCTACATCTGAATCTTATTGGATCATTTGACACCTAACATCTGAATCTTATTGGATCATTTGACACCTACATCTGAATCTTATTGGATCATTTGACACCTAACACCTGAATCTTATTGGATCATTTGACACCTAACATCTGAATCTTACTGAATCTTTTGACCCCTAACAGCCGCAATAGGCAACTGGCCACAAACAACCTAATTGGCTGATAACCTTTCTTGGGTTACAGATAAAATATATGGGAAATAAAAACGCTTGTAATGTACACACAGTAGTTTATAAGTGTAGGTGTTGGTTAGCTATAGATACTTTGTTCACTCTGTGTGTGTGTGTGTGTGTGTGTGTGTGTGTGTGTGTGTGTGTGTGTGTGTGTGTGTGTGTGTGTGTGTGTGTGTGTGTGTGTGTGTGTTTGTTATATCTCCATTTTCCCCTCTCGAGAAGAGGGGGGACCAAAATAAAGATGGAGCAATGTTTGTACCTTTCGTCCTCCTGCTTCGAGTGTCGTCCCGCCAGATAATACATGTAGAGGTGTTTTCGCGCGCGAAAAAAAATAAACAAAAAAATGAGAGGCCGCGACCAGCCCTGAAACACGCTCGCAGCGCGTTTTTAAATGAAACGGAATCCGAATCCGCGGATTCACGAACAGCGCGTTCATGGATTCGATGTTTGCACAAAATGATAGGAAACTTTTTTAAACCTAGCCTTCCATATATATATATATATATATATATATATATATATATATATATATATATATATATATATATATATATATATATATATATATATATATATATATATATATATATATATATATATATATATATATATATATATATATATATATATATATATATATATATATATATATATATATATATATATATATATATATATATATATATATATATATATATATATATATATATATATATATATATATATATATATATATATATATATATATATATATATATATATATATATATATATATATATATATATATATATATATATATATATATATATATATATATATATATATATATATATATATATATATATATATATATATATATATATATATATATATATATATATATATATATATATATATATATATATATATATATATATATATATATATATATATATATATATATATATATATATATATATAATGTTGACCTTGGATCTACCTTTGGTTTTTAATTTGATTACTTGGAGTTCTGAAGTACTTTGGATTTTACTTTTTGTATCATAAGTTTAAAATTAGATATTATGCAGAAAAATCTGATTTCTAAATATTGTGTACAAGGGATTACATGTTTAATTTGTACTGTAAAATCCTACTCTAGTGAGAACTGTGCTTGTCGCCCCTCGGAGGACTGAGTAGTTAGTGAAGGTAATACTTTGAATTTGACATTGAAATAGTCATGGATTGTAAATCCAATTCATCAACCCCAACACACACACATGCTATCAAATGGGCCAAAACAATGACATAAAACTATATGTGTTAATAAATACATAAAAAAAGAGTTAATGATTCTGTAGCAAATCTTGTATATTTCTTATATTGGCCTTCACTTAGACACAAAGTCAAAGGTTTAAGTCGCCCAGGATTATTTAACACGCTTGCTCCGGGGTGTGTGTGTGTGTTTCGCTACGTTCAGCTTAGCATCCTCAGAGGCAGAGAGAAAATGAGACTATAAATGTTCATTGAGTAATATGTCATCCATGTAGGTGTACTGGATGACTTCCCTCTCAGAGAACCGGTTATCTGGGTGTGGTTCTTCCCCCTCTACGGGTTAACACACCTTCTCTCACCTTAACCGGTTGGGTTATGTATGGGTGTATTTTCATTTTTGTTCACTCTCCCTCTGCCTCTGAGGGTGCTACAGTGAATTTAGCAAGAAGCATCTGGACAATTATAGCTGTGGAATGAACTTTGGAGAGTTAACTTTCCTGATCACACCCTGCTGTCAGTCTGGACCACACCCTGCTGTCAGTCTTGACCACACCCTGCTGTCAGTCTTGACCACACCCTGCTGTCAGTCTTGACCACACCCTGCTGTCAGTCTTGACCACACCCTGCTGTCAGTCTTGACCACACCCTGCTGTCAGTCTTGACCACACCCTGCTGTCAGTCTTGACCACACCCTGCTGTCAGTCTTGACCACACCCTGCTGTCAGTCTTGACCACACCCTGCTGTCAGTCTTGACCACACCCTCCTCCCCCCCCCATCTTGACCACACACCCTGCTACTCTCCTCGGCCGTGTACTGTATATTAATACATTAACTATTTTTTATTGATTACATTGCTTTTATGCAATTGATAAATTATATATAAAACAATTCAATGATATATTTAGCATTACTAGAATGTGTGTGTAATCGGGCTCTACAATATACATGTTTTTGTAATTTTTCACCGAAATTGTACAATGAAATTGGAAAATTGTCATATATAATTGACATACACAAACACATTACAGAAATCTTTAAACAAAATCTGACAAAGAAAGAGATCTAGGAGTGGTTCTAGATAGAAAACTATCACCTGAGGACCACATAAAGAATATTGTGTGAGGAGCCTATGCTACACTTTCTAACTTCAGAATTGCTTTTAAATACATGGATGGCGATATACTAAAGAAATTGTTCACGACTTTTGTTAGGCCAAAGCTAGAATATGCAGCGGTTGTGTGGTGCCCATATCTTAAGAAGCACATCAACAAATTGGAAAAGGTGCAAAGACATGCTACTAAGTGGCTTCCAGAACTGAAGGGCAAGAGCTACAAGGAGAGGTTAGAGGCATTAAATATGCCAAGACTAGAAGATAGAAGAAAAAGAGGTGATATGATCACTACGTACAAGATAGTAACAGGAATTGATAAAATTGATAGGGAAGAATTCCTGAGACCTGGAACTTCAAGAACAAGAGGTCATAGATTCAAGCTAAGGAAACAAAGGTGCCGAAAAGTGGTAGACGCTTGGAACAAGTTAGGTGAGAAGGTGGTGGAGGCCAAAACCGTCAGTAGATTCAAAGCGTTATATGACAAAGAGTGCTGGGAAGACGGGACACCACGAGTGTAGCCCTCATCCTGTAACTACACTTAAGTAATTACACACACACAGTTCCCCATAAGAGGCTGGTACATAAGCTGGAGAGACAGGCAGGAGTAACTGGTAGGGCGCTCCAGTGGATAAGGGAGTACCTAAGCAATAGGAAGCAGAGAGTTACAGTGAGAGGCGAGACCTCAGATTGGCGTGAAGTCACCAGTGGAGTCCCACAGGGCTCTGTACTCGGACCTTTCCTGTTTCTGATATACATAAATGATCTTCCGGAGGGTATAGACTCATTCCTCTCAATGTTTGCTGGCGATGCCAAAATTTCGAGAATGATTAAGACAGAGGAGGACAGCTTGAGGCTTCAAGATGACCTGGACAAACCGAAGGAATAGTCCAACAAATGATTGTTAGAGTTTGACCCGAGCAAATGTAATGTAATGAAGATAGGTGTAGGGAGCAGGAGGCCAGATACAAGGTACAATTTGGGAGAAGACATTTAAGAATCAGAGAGAGAGAGAAAGACCTGGGGGTTGATATCACACCAGATCTGTCCCCAGAAACCTATATCAAGAGGATATCGTCATCGGCATATGCCAGGTTGGCCAACATAGGAACGGCCTTTAGAAACTTACGTAAGAAATCATTCAGAACCTTGTATATCACAGATGTCAGATCAATCCTGGAGTATGCAGCTCCAGCATGGAGTCCATATCTAGTCAAGCACAAGACTAAATTGGAGAAGGTTCAGAGGTTTGCCACCAGAATAGTACCCGAACTGAGAGGTATGAGCTACGAGGAGACTACGGAAACAAAACCTTACATCGCTGGAACACCGAAGAGTTAGGTGGGACATGATCACCACATACAAGATTCTCAGAGGAATTGATAGGGTAGATAAAGACAGTATATTTAACACAAGGGACACACACACACACTAGGGGACACAGGTGGAAATTGAATGCCCAAATGAGCCACAGAGACATTAGAAAGAACTTTTTAAGTGTCAGGCAAGTTAAGAGATGGAATGCATTAGGCAGTGATGTGGTGGAGGCTGACTCCATACACAGTTTCAAGTGTAGATATGATAGAGCCCAGTAGGCTCAGGAACCTGTACACCAGTTGATGGACAGTTGAGAGGCGGGACCAAAGAGCCGAAGCTCAACCCCCACAAGCACATCTAGGTGTGTACACACACACTTTGAACTCTCCGTTTGAAAAACACATACGGTCACACACACCCCCCCCCCTCCCTCCCTCTGTGAATCCCCCTATTGCTTACAGATCCATTTTATCCTCTCTATTCTCCCCTTCCTTTTCATTTTAAGTTTTTTCCCATGAAGTCCAAAACATTACGCTTGAGAGAGGTGCTTCCGATTTACCCCACACCGCATTGTTTTTAAATGGTCGAAGTTTGGAGTAGTTTTCAGTCCCAGTAACGTGTTAAATGGCGGGGAATTTTTCGCTCAGGCATTTTTCTTTAGTTTTTGTGTTTTTTTTCCGACCATGCTACCCATGCTCTTAACTAATAGGTCGTGTTTTGTACGTTATGGTAATGAACGTTTCAAATTTAGCCTACTATGACAAATAGCGGCTCACAGACATCTACGTTCTCTATGTATCAGACTCGAGAGGTTAGGCTGGGGGTTCATAGGAGGTTGGATTTTTAACGGAGTGGGGGAATCAAGAGGATAAGGATAAAATACATAGTATTGGATATTTTTTTCCTAATCCTAAAATAAGGGATTACTGATATAATACATAAACAAGGGGCGTTGTCTCCTAAGATGGGGGGGGGAACTATTTATAAAATTGCTGCTGTTAGAGGATTTTTTGTATTAATCCCGAGGTATTAATCCCGAGGTATTAATGAAATACCAAAGCGTCTTTTTTGTCTTTTGGCTTTGTTTTTGTCCCAAGATGGAAAAATAATAATGTTGATTCCTTGTATGTATTGAAGCACTTTATACACTCCCATCTGGTCAGAAAAAATGTTCTTGTTATAATAACAAGTTTAACCTCCACAATAATCATCATGAATTGGTAATTATATCCTCAATGCCTTTCTTAGTTTCTCGAAAACACACATTTAAGCTGTTTATTAAATGAGGATCATTATTATTTCTAAATTAACTAAGCTGAAAACTTTGAGATTAATTGGCAGTTATGTCCACTGCATGAAGCTCTAATAATAAGTTGGAACAAGCTTTGGGTCAGCTTGAGCAGCTTAGGCTGACCCAACCAATCCAACCCTACCTAACCTTACGGGATCTAATTCACGCATGCCTAACATAATCCCTATCACGACCTACTCAAACCTCTACCCATACCGACAAAGCCTATCCTCATAAACATTGACCAAATGCTGGTTAATCCAGCATTAAACATAAGTTAACAATCTAAAAACAAAAATAATGACTCCTCTCTCTCTCTCTCTCTCAAGCACATGCACAGTTTGACCAACTGAGATAGTAAAGGCAGTGCTAAAGAGCTAAAGCTCAACACACACGATGGAGCACATTGGCCAAAGCTCCATGGCTTTAACCATAACCTCCCCAGCATGTGAAATGCTGTTGATCTCTAAAGTACTCCAGAAGTCCAGCTAGATAAATTTCCCCGCGCAATAATTGTTTCTTCGTTTTCTTCTACTCGATCTTCACTTGTTTCGGTAAGAATTAGTGACCCATGACGTCATGGGTGTTGTTATGTATCCTTTCTAATCTTAAGGTACTCTTGTGGACATTCTATAATTATGTTGGCAATAACGAGAAAAGATTATTATTAGATGCGTGACGTTAGTAATATGTTAAAAGGGTTTTACCTAATTATATATTTTGGATCACTGGATTGTTTCAAGCCTAGGTTAGACATATATACATGAATGAGTTTGGGTGGATATAAATAGCAGCTGCCTCGCATTGGCCAATTGGAGCTGCCTCCTATGGACCAATAGAAGCTGCCTCCTATGGACCAATAGAAGCTACCTCCTATGGACCAATAGGAGCTGCCTCCTATGGACCAATACGAGCTGCCTCCTATGGACCAATAGGAGCTGCCTCCTATGGACCAATAGGAGCTGCCTCGTATGGACCAATATTAGCCGCCTCGTATGAGCCAATAGGTCTTCTGTGGTTACTTTAATTATTATGTTCTTAAAAGCCTGTAGTGTCCAATTTCGTGATGAACTTGATGAAAACCGACTTGGACTAAAATTTGCCCAATATGTAAAGATATTCATGTAAACTAATTTTAATTTCATCTAAAGCATACCAATATGCAGCTTGAGTGAGCGCCTCACAATTAATTACCTCCTATGTACACAGTAAAATAACAACGTACTGGAGTGAACGACATGGAAGGAAATGCAGAATAGAACCAGTGAAGAACAGAGGTGCCATAGGCACAATCAGAGAACACTGTATAAACATCAGAGATCTACGGTTGTTCAACACCCTCCCAGCGAGCATAAGAAATATTACCGGAACAAACATGGACATCTTCAAGAAAAACAATGGTTAGTTTTCTTCAAGAAGTGCCGGGGACCAACTGGGATGTGGTGGCAGCCCGTCCTCATAAACAAAGGCCAAGTCCATTCCATGCACCCGCCAAACCCCAGCTGTTTGTAATGACAAACGGTTTACACGCGACTCACAACTGATGACGTCCAAACACTTCCAAAACAAGTTCTTTGCTGACGACTTTTGTTCGAACCACAACGCTGTAAATACTTCACCCACATACTACAGATACAAGTAATCACCAATGGAACGTATACACCTAGTCTAACCTAACCTAACCTAGCCTAACCTAACCAATGGCTAAATATGCACAATATGCTAATATAAAATAGTATAAATTTATATTTGAGAAAATTCCTATTTTGAGTGAACAGTACATTAAAATATATGATTTTATCTCTGGGGTCGATCGCTGGATGGAATGGACTTCATCTGAGGATGGGTTGATGGTGGATATGTAGGCCTGCAGGCTGCTCCAAGCAACAGCCTGTTGGACCAAACTCTCACAAGTCAGTCCTGGCCTTGGGCCAGGCTTGATGAGTAGAACAACTCTAAGAACCCCATCCAGGTACAATCCAGATCCAGGTACTGAACAGCTTTGCTGGAAAAAATTTACTTTGCAATCCCTGTCAGATTGCCTGTGTCATACTTGATTTTAGGTCAATAGTGGTGGGACTCTTCAAGTAGAAAATTGATCAGCTGAAGCGCTGCTGACCACAGGATGGGTATGTGGTCCACTACCACCCACAGGATGGGTATGTGGTCCACTACCACCCACAGGATGGGTATGTGGTCCACTACCACCCACAGGATGGGTATGTGGTCCACTACCACCCACAGGATGGGTATGTGGTCCACTACCACCCACAGGATGGGTATGTGGTCCACTACCACCCACAGGATGGGTATGTGGTCCACTACCACCCACAGGATGGGTATGTGGTCCACTACCACCCACAGGATGGGTATGTGGTCCACTACCACCCACAGGATGGGTATGGGGTCCACTACCACCCACAGGATGGGTATGGGGTCCACTACCACCCGCAGGATGGGTATGGGGTAAACTACCACCCACAGGATGGGTATGGGGTCCACTTCCACCCACAGGATGGGTATGGGGTACACTACTATCCACAGGATGGGTATGGGGTCCACTACCACCCACAGGATGGGATGGGTATGGGGTCCACCACAACCCATAGGATGGGATGGGTATGGGGTCCACCACCACTCACAGGATGGGATGGGTATGGGGTACACTACCACCCACAGGATAGGTATGGGGTCCACTACCACCCACAGGATGGGTATGGGGTACACTACCACCCACAGGATAGATATGGGGTCCACTACCACCCACAGGATGGGTATGGGGTACACTACCATCTACAGGATAGGTATGGGGTCCACTACCACCCACAGGATGGGTATGGGGTACACTACCACCCACAGGATAGATATGGGGTCCACTACCACCCACAGGATGGGTATGGGGTCCACTACCACCCACAGGATGGGTATGGGGTCCACTACCACCCACAGGATGGGTATAGGGTCCACTACCACCTACATGATTGGTATGGGGTCCACTACCACCTACATGATTGGTATGGGGTCCACTACCACCTACATGATTGGTATGGGGTCCACTACCACCTACATGATTTGTATGGGATGCATAAGTAAGTTATCAACAAAACCATCTGGTGGTGAAAAAATATTTTCATAGAATTAAATATAGAAAATTTATTGGTAATAGAACGGTTTTTTTCAATTAAACTGAAACAAGGAATAGCGTTATCAGTTAAAGAGTGGCTTTTGAAAATAACCTGAACAGAGTTTTTATATATATATATATATATATATATATATATATATATATATATATATATATATATATATTTATATATACTGTATATATATACATATACAAATATAAAAGAGTTCCTACATTCTTGTACAGCCACTAGCACGCATAGCATTTCGGGCAATACTGCCAGATGGTGTTAAGATAATTCCGAATACAAGACACAGAGAGTTCTTATAAAGAGGAATGTACAGTAGGTTATGCTGGTTAATTGGTTCTATAAAGTCAGACACTTGTATCTGATGGACTGTAGCTTTAATATTAATATTAATAAAAAATTTACTTAATTTGTATAATATAGTTTGCCATATTGTTATCTTTCAAATTTATATTTGAAGATTATTTACGTATCAATAAGAGTTAATCTATATACAGGTATATATATATAAAGTTGTTGCTGACTCGATGGTATTAAATATTGTGCCAAATATTCGCGTGTCAAAAATAACTGGTAAATAGTCAATTTTGTGTCTGGTTCTAGAGTAATCACTTCTTTGAAATATATTTGCTATGTAAATATATTTTGTAATGTAATGATGTTTTCTCTATCATTAGACATTTAGTAACATAAAAAAATAGATATTTGGTGTACAAAGTTAATTTAATTTACCCTGACCGATTAGGCTTTGAGTTGCCAACTAACGTGTTCTTGTGTATATACGTCGTCGAGTCAAAACTATTTTCTCTTGTTATGTTGAAGAGAAAAATGTATATTCTTGCATCACAAAAGAATTCTTATTCATGTTCAAGAATTCTCATATTCTATAAATTTGGTACATTATAAATCGTGAATTATTCTTAGTACTGTACAAGCTCTCGTAACCAATCAGATGCTTGGATTTAATGGTGTTATCTAATGTCTGTTTTGAATCGCTTAGGGAAGGAGTTCGAGGAATCACGTTATGGCCGTCAAGGATTGATTTGGACCAATAGCAAGGCATTTGTTTTGTGTTAACTTTTCCCATTGGCTGAGAATTTTTTTTTTTAAAGACAAGCATAATTCACGAAACACGTCTGTCAGTATTACGTCAAATATTTAACGAATACCGAGTTATATGTTATAATATTCGTAATATTAACAATACATAATTTTGAAGCAATGATATCTATAATAATTTATGGGGAAACACTAAAATGTGCAATTAATTGGGAAATGCTGTAGCTAATATTTCTAGGATATCTGAATATCTAGTTGCTAGATACCTGGGGCCAGATTCACGAAAGCATTTCCGCAAGCACTTACGAAAGTGTACATCTTTCCTCAATCTTTGACGGCTTTAGTTACATTTATTAAACAGTTTACAAGCAGGAAAACTTGCCAATCAACTGTTGTTATTGTTATAAACAGCCTCCTGGTGCTTCGGAGCTCATTAACTGTTTAATAATTGTAAACAAAGCCGCCAAAGATTGAGAAAAGATGTACAGGTTCGTAAGTGCTTGCGTAAGTACTTTCGTGAATCTGGTCGCTGGACACTCCAAATATCTGGGTAGTCCATATTGGTTTTTCCGTATATACAAACATTCCAGATATCCTGATACTTCAGATATCTGGATATTGCGAATATCCCGATATTCTGTGAACATATGAAATCTACAGTATTTGGCATCCTTTTATATGTGTGTGTGTAATACCTGAAATTATTTTTTATCAGGATCTTATATCTGGAATGACCCTAATATTACTCCGTATCCGAATCAAACCCTATTAATGTCCACTTAACCATGTCATATCCAAACATTTCGAGGCGTATTGGAGCATGTCACGGCCGTTCAAATATCAGATTTTATATAGCATTTAAGACAATAACCATTTTTTACATTAAAAAATAGGTAGATGAGTGCGTGTTGACTTGCCATGTCTGTGCATACATATATATACATGTGTGTATGCATGTACCTCTTAAATGCATACATGTATATCTGCGTATGTGCGCTTATAAATACATGTATGTACATCTGTGTGTGTATAACTATGATTACATGTAATATATATATATATATATAT